>NC_092412.1:11892048-12124422 GCF_040894005.1 Engystomops pustulosus | reverse complement strand
TGTGAGGACAGATGGGAATGTGCTCATCTGCACATTGTCTCTTGGGGGTGATGTGACAAGGTGGGGGATTGTCTCCGCATGCACGGTGGTCTCTATGTGTGTGATGTGACAGATGGGGATGTGTCTCCTGCTGCACAATGTCTCTATGTGTGTGATGTGACAGGTTGGGATGTGTCTCATGCTGCACATTGTCTCTATGTGTGTGAGGTGACAGATGGGGATGTGTCTCATGCTGCACATTGGTCTCTATGTGTGTGATTGTGACAGATGGGGATGTGTCTCCTGCTGCACATGTCTCTATGTGTGTGATGTGACAGATGGGAAATGTGTCTCATGCTGCACATTGTCTCTATGTGTGTGATGTGACAGATGGGGATGTGTCTCATGCTGCACATTGTCTCTATGTGTGTGATGTGGACAGATGGGGATGTGTCTCATGCTGCACATTGTCTCTATGTGTGTGATGTGACAGATGGGATGTGTCTCATGCTGCACATTGTCTCTATGTGTGTGATGTGACAGATGGGGATGTGTCTCATGCTGCACATTGTCTCTATGTGTGTGATGTGCCAGATGGGGATGTGTCTCATGCTGCACATTGTCTCTATGTGTGTGATGTGACAGATGGGATGTGTCTCATGCTGCACATTGTCTCTATGTGTGTGATGTGACAGATGGGGATGTGTCTCATGCTGCACATGTCTCTATGTGTGTGATGTGACAGATGGGATGTGTCTCATGCTGCACATTGTCTCTATGTGTGTGATGTGACAGATGGGGATGTGTCTCATGCTGCACATTGTCTCTATGTGTGTGATGTGACAGATGGGGATGTGTCTCATGCTGCACATTGTCTCTATGTGTGTGATGTGACAGATGAGGATGTGTCTCATGCTGCACATTGTCTCTATGTGTGTGATGTGACAGATGGGGATGTGTCTCATGCTGCACATTGTCTCTATGTGTGTGATGTGACAGATGGGGATGTGTCTCATGCTGCACATTGTCTCTATGTGTGTGATGTGACAGGTGGGGATGTGTCTCATGCTGCACATTGTCTCTATGTGTGTGATGTGACAGGTGGGGATGTGTCTCATGCTGCACATTGTCTCTATGTGTGTGATGTGACAGATGGGGATGTGTCTCATGCTGCACATTGTCTCTATGTGTGTGATGTGACAGGTGGGGATGTGTCTCATGCTGCACATTGTCTCTATGTGTGTGATGTGACAGATGGGGATGTGTCTCATGCTGCACATTGTCTCTATGTGTGTGATGTGACAGGTGGGGATGTGTCTCATGCTGCACATTGTCTCTATGTGTGTGATGTGACAGATGGGGATGTGTCTCATGCTGCACATTGTCTCTATGTGTGTGATGTGACAGGTGGGGATGTGTCTCATGCTGCACATTGTCTCTATGTGTGTGATGTGACAGGTGGGGATGTGTCTCATGCTGCACATTGTCTCTATGTGTGTGATGTGACAGATGGGGATGTGTCTCATGCTGCACATTGTCTCTATGTGTGTGATGTGACAGATGGGGATGTGTCTCATGCTGCACATTGTCTCTATGTGTGTGATGTGACAGATGGGGATGTGTCTCATGCTGCACATTGTCTCTATGTGTGTGATGTGACAGATGGGGATGTGTCTCATGCTGCACATTGTCTCTATGTGTGTGATGTGACAGGTGGGGATGTGTCTCATGCTGCACATTGTCTCTATGTGTGTGATGTGACAGATGGGGATGTGTCTCATGCTGCACATTGTCTCTATGTGTGTGATGTGACAGATGGGGATGTGTCTCCTGCTGCACATTGTCTCTATGTGTGTGATGTGACAGATGGGGATGTGTCTCATGCTGCACATTGTCTCTATGTGTGTGATGTGACAGATGGGGATGTGTCTCATGCTGCACATTGTCTCTATGTGTGTGATGTGACAGGTGGGGATGTGTCTCATGCTGCACATTGTCTCTATGTGTGTGATGTGACAGATGGGGATGTGTCTCATGCTGCACATTGTCTCTATGTGTGTGATGTGACAGGTAGGGATGTGTCTCATGCTGCACATTGTCTCTATGTGTGTGATGTGACAGGTGGGGGTGTG
The DNA here is from genome assembly GCF_040894005.1 of Engystomops pustulosus. Classification (NCBI taxonomy): domain Eukaryota; kingdom Metazoa; phylum Chordata; class Amphibia; order Anura; family Leptodactylidae; genus Engystomops; species Engystomops pustulosus. The sequence continues at coordinate 12,122,311 of NC_092412.1, read as the reverse complement.
TCTCATGCTGCACATTGTCTCTATGTGTGTGATGTGACAGATGGGGATGCGTCTCATGCTGCACATTGTCTCTATGTGTGTGATGTGACAGATGGGGATGTGTCTCATGCTGCACATTGTCTCTATGTGTGTGATGTGACAGATGGGGATGTGTCTCATGCTGCACATTGTCTCTATGTGTGTGATGTGACAGGTGGGGATGTGTCTCATGCTGCACATTGTCTCTATGTGTGTGATGTGACAGGTGGGGATGTGTCTCATGCTGCACATTGTCTCTATGTGTGTGATGTGACAGATGGGGATGTGTCTCATGCTGCACATTGTCTCTATGTGTGTGATGTGACAGATGGGGATGTGTCTCATGCTGCACATTGTCTCTATGTGTGTAATGTGACAGATGGGGATGTGTCTCATGCTGCACATTGTCTCTATGTGTGTGATGTGACAGATGGGGATGTGTCTCATGCTGCACATTGTCTCTATGTGTGTGATGTGACAGATGGGGATGTGTCTCATGCTGCACATTGTCTCTATGTGTGTGATGTGACAGATGGGGGTGTGTCTCATGCTGCACATTGTCTCTATGTGTGTGATGTGACAGATGGGGATGTGCCTCATGCTGCACATTGTCTCTATGTGTGTGATGTGACAGGTGGGGATGTGTCTCATGCTGCACATTGTCTCTATGTGTGTGATGTGACAGATGGGGATGTGTCTCATGCTGCACATTGTCTCTATGTGTGTGATGTGACAGATGGGTGTGTGTCTCATGCTGCACATTGTCTCTATGTGTGTGATGTGACAGATGGGGATGTGTCTCATGCTGCACATTGTCTCTATGTGTGTGATGTGACAGATGGGGATGTGTCTCATGCTGCACATTGTCTCTATGTGTGTGATGTGACAGATGGGGATGTGTCTCATGCTGCACATTGTCTCTATGTGTGTGATGTGACAGATGGGGATGTGTCTCATGCTGCACATTGTCTCTATGTGTGTGATGTGACAGATGGGGATGTGTCTCATGCTGTACATTGTCTCTATGTGTGTGATGTGACAGATGGGGATGTGTCTCATGCTGCACATTGTCTCTATGTGTGTGATATGACAGATGGGGGTGTGTCTCATGCTGCACATTGTCTCTATGTGTGTGATGTGACAGATGGGGATGTGTCTCATGCTGCACATTGTCTCTATGTGTGTGATGTGACAGATGGGGATGTGTCTCATGCTGCACATTGTCTCTATGTGTGTGATGTGACAGATGGGGATGTGTCTCATGCTGCACATTGTCTCTATGTGTGTGATGTGACAGATGGGGATGTGTCTCATGCTGCACATTGTCTCTATGTGTGTGATGTGGCAGATGGGGATGTGTCTCATGCTGCACATTGTCTCTATGTGTGTGATGTGACAGATGGGGATGTGTCTCATGCTGCACATTGTCTCTATGTGTGTGATGTGACAGATGGGGATGTGTCTCATGCTGCACATTGTCTCTATGTGTGTGATGTGACAGGTGGGGATGTGTCTCATGCTGCACATTGTCTCTATGTGTGTGATGTGACAGGTGGGGATGTGTCTCATGCTGCACATTGTCTCTATGTGTGTGATGTGACAGATGGGGATGTGTCTCATGCTGCACATTGTCTCTATGTGTGTGATGTGACAGATGGGGATGTGTCTCATGCTGCACATTGTCTCTATGTGTGTGATGTGACAGATGAGGATGTGTCTCATGCTGCACATTGTCTCTATGTGTGTAATGTGACAGATGGGGATGTGTCTCATGCTGCACATTGTCTCTATGTGTGTGATGTGACAGGTGGGGATGTGTCTCATGCTGCACATTGTCTCTATGTGTGTGATGTGACAGATGAGGATGTGTCTCATGCTGCACATTGTCTCTATGTGTGTAATGTGACAGATGGGGATGTGTCTCATGCTGCACATTGTCTCTATGTGTGTGATGTGACAGGTGGGGATGTGTCTCATGCTGCACATTGTCTCTATGTGTGTGATGTGACAGATGGGGATGTGTCTCATGCTGCACATTGTCTCTATGTGTGTGATGTGACAGATGGGGATGTGTCTCATGCTGCACATTGTCTCTATGTGTGTGATGTGACAGATGGGGATGTGTCTCATGCTGCACATTGTCTCTATGTGTGTGATGTGACAGATGGGGATGTGTCTCATGCTGCACATTGTCTCTATGTGTGTGATGTGACAGATGGGGATGTGTCTCATGCTGCACATTGTCTCTATGTGTGTGATGTGACAGATGGGGATGTGTCTCATGCTGCACATTGTCTCTATGTGTGTGATGTGACAGATGGGGATGTGTCTCATGCTGCACATTGTCTCTATGTGTGTGATGTGACAGATGGGGATGTGTCTCATGCTGCACATTGTCTCTATGTGTGTGATGTGACAGATGGGGATGTGTCTCATGCTGCACATTGTCTCTATGTGTGTGATGTGACAGATGGGGGTGTGTCTCATGCTGCACATTGTCTCTATGTGTGTGATGTGACAGGTGGGGTGTGTCTCATGCTGCACATTGTCTCTATGTGTGTGATGTGACAGATGGGGATGTGTCTCATGCTGCACATTGTCTCTATGTGTGTGATGTGACAGATGGGGATGTGTCTCATGCTGCACATTGTCTCTATGTGTGTGATGTGACAGGTGGGGATGTGTCTCATGCTGCACATTGTCTCTATGTGTGTGATGTGACAGATGGGGATGTGTCTCATGCTGCACATTGTCTCTATGTGTGTGATGTGACAGGTGGGGATGTGTCTCATGCTGCACAGTGTCTCTATGTGTGTGATGTGACAGATGGGGATGTGTCTCATGCTGCACATTGTCTCTATGTGTGTGATGTGACAGATGGGGATGTGTCTCATGCTGCACATTGTCTCTATGTGTGTGATGTGACAGATGGGGATGTGTCTCATGCTGCACATTGTCTCTATGTGTGTGATGTGGCAGATGGGGATGTGTCTCATGCTGCACATTGTCTCTATGTGTGTGATGTGACAGGTGGGGATGTGTCTCCTGCTGCACATTGTCTCTATGTGTGTGATGTGACAGGTGGGGATGTGTCTCATGCTGCACATTGTCTCTATGTGTGTGATGTGACAGGTGGGGATGTGTCTCATGCTGCACATTGTCTCTATGTGTGTGATGTGACAGGTGGGGATGTGTCTCATGCTGCACATTGTCTCTATGTGTGTGATGTGACAGGTGGGGATGTGTCTCATGCTGCACATTGTCTCTATGTGTGTGATGTGACAGATGGGGATGTGTCTCATGCTGCACATTGTCTCTATGTGTGTGATGTGACAGGTGGGGATGTGTCTCATGCTGCACATTGTCTCTATGTGTGTGATGTGACAGATGGGGATGTGTCTCATGCTGCACATTGTCTCTATGTGTGTGATGTGACAGGTGGGGATGTGTCTCATGCTGCACATTGTCTCTATGTGTGTGATGTGACAGATGGGGATGTGTCTCATGCTGCACATTGTCTCTATGTGTGTGATGTGACAGATGGGGATGTGTCTCATGCTGCACATTGTCTCTATGTGTGTGATGTGACAGATGGGGATGTGTCTCATGCTGCACATTGTCTCTATGTGTGTGATGTGACAGGTGGGGATGTGTCTCATGCTGCACATTGTCTCTATGTGTGTGATGTGACAGGTGGGGATGTGTCTCATGCTGCACATTGTCTCTATGTGTGTGATGTGACAGATGGGGATGTGTCTCATGCTGCACATTGTCTCTATGTGTGTGATGTGACAGGTGGGGATGTGTCTCATGCTGCACATTGTCTCTATGTGTGTGATGTGACAGGTAGGGATGTGTCTCATGCTGCACATTGGGGAAGATTTATCAAGTGTCTGAAAGTCAGAATATTTCTAGTTGCCCATGGCAACCAATCACAGCTCAGCTTTCATTTTATCAGTGCTCATGAATATTTTAAAGGGGAGCTGTGATTGGTTGCCATGGGCAACTAGAAATATTCTGACTTTCAGACAGCTTGATAAATCTGCCCCATTGTCTCTATGTGTGTGATGTGACAGGTGGGGATGTGTCTCATGCTGCACATTGTCTCTATGTGTGTGATGTGACAGATGGGGATGTGTCTCATGCTGCACATTGTCTCTATGTGTGTAATGTGACAGATGGGGATGTGTCTCATGCTGCACATTGTCTCTATGTGTGTAATGTGACAGATGGGGATGTGTCTCATGCTGCACATTGTCTCTATGTGTGTGATGTGACAGGTGGGGATGTGTCTCATGCTGCACATTGTCTCTATGTGTGTGATGTGACAGATGGGGATGTGTCTCATGCTGCACATTGTCTCTATGTGTGTGATGTGACAGATGGGGATGTGTCTCATGCTGCACATTGTCTCTATGTGTGTGATGTGACAGATGGGGATGTGTCTCATGCTGCACATTGTCTCTATGTGTGTGATGTGACAGATGGGGATGTGTCTCATGCTGCACATTGTCTCTATGTGTGTGATGTGACAGATGGGGATGTGTCTCATGCTGCACATTGTCTCTATGTGTGTGATGTGACAGATGGGGATGTGTCTCATGCTGCACATTGTCTCTATGTGTGTGATGTGACAGATGGGGATGTGTCTCATGCTGCACATTGTCTCTATGTGTGTGATGTGACAGATGGGGATGTGTCTCATGCTGCACATTGTCTCTATGTGTGTGATGTGACAGATGGGGATGTGTCTCATGCTGCACATTGTCTCTATGTGTGTGATGTGACAGATGGGGATGTGTCTCATGCTGCACATTGTCTCTATGTGTGTGATGTGACAGATGGGGATGTGTCTCATGCTGCACATTGTCTCTATGTGTGTGATGTGACAGATGGGGATGTGTCTCATGCTGCACATTGTCTCTATGTGTGTGATGTGACAGATGGGGATGTGTCTCATGCTGCACATTGTCTCTATGTGTGTGATGTGACAGATGGGGATGTGTCTCATGCTGCACATTGTCTCTATGTGTGTGATGTGACAGATGGGGATGTGTCTCATGCTGCACATTGTCTCTATGTGTGTGATGTGACAGGTGGGGATGTGTCTCATGCTGCACATTGTCTCTATGTGTGTGATGTGACAGATGGGGATGTGTCTCATGCTGCACATTGTCTCTATGTGTGTGATGTGACAGATGAGGATGTGTCTCATGCTGCACATTGTCTCTATGTGTGTGATGTGACAGATGGGGATGTGTCTCATGCTGCACATTGTCTCTATGTGTGTGATGTGACAGATGGGGATGTGTCTCATGCTGCACATTGTCTCTATGTGTGTGATGTGACAGATGGGGGTGTGTCTCATGCTGCACATTGTCTCTATGTGTGTGATGTGACAGATGGGGATGTGTCTCATGCTGCACATTGTCTCTATGTGTGTGATGTGACAGATGGGGATGTGTCTCATGCTGCACATTGTCTCTATGTGTGTGATGTGACAGGTGGGGATGTGTCTCATGCTGCACAGTGTCTCTATGTGTGTGATGTGACAGATGGGGATGTGTCTCATGCTGCACATTGTCTCTATGTGTGTGATGTGACAGATGGGGATGTGTCTCATGCTGCACATTGTCTCTATGTGTGTGATGTGACAGATGGGGATGTGTCTCATGCTGCACATTGTCTCTATGTGTGTGATGTGGCAGATGGGGATGTGTCTCATGCTGCACATTGTCTCTATGTGTGTGATGTGACAGGTGGGGATGTGTCTCATGCTGCACATTGTCTCTATGTGTGTGATGTGACAGGTGGGGATGTGTCTCATGCTGCACATTGTCTCTATGTGTGTGATGTGACAGATGGGGATGTGTCTCATGCTGCACATTGTCTCTATGTGTGTGATGTGACAGATGGGGATGTGTCTCATGCTGCACATTGTCTCTATGTGTGTGATGTGACAGATGGGGATGTGTCTCATGCTGCACATTGTCTCTATGTGTGTGATGTGACAGGTGGGGATGTGTCTCATGCTGCACATTGTCTCTATGTGTGTGATGTGACAGATGGGGATGTGTCTCATGCTGCACATTGTCTCTATGTGTGTGATGTGACAGATGGGGATGTGTCTCATGCTGCACATTGTCTCTATGTGTGTGATGTGACAGATGGGGATGTGTCTCATGCTGCACATTGTCTCTATGTGTGTGATGTGACAGATGGGGATGTGTCTCATGCTGCACATTGTCTCTATGTGTGTGATGTGACAGATGGGGATGTGTCTCATGCTGCACATTGTCTCTATGTGTGTGATGTGACAGATGGGGATGTGTCTCATGCTGCACATTGTCTCTATGTGTGTGATGTGACAGATGGGGATGTGTCTCATGCTGCACATTGTCTCTATGTGTGTGATGTGGCAGATGGGGATGTGTCTCATGCTGCACATTGTCTCTATGTGTGTGATGTGACAGATGGGGATGTGTCTCATGCTGCACATTGTCTCTATGTGTGTGATATGACAGATGGGGGTGTGTCTCATGCTGCACATTGTCTCTATGTGTGTGATGTGACAGATGGGGATGTGTCTCATGCTGCACATTGTCTCTATGTGTGTGATGTGGCAGATGGGGATGTGTCTCATGCTGCACATTGTCTCTATGTGTGTAATGTGACAGATGGGGATGTGTCTCATGCTGCACATTGTCTCTATGTGTGTGATGTGACAGGTGGGGATGTGTCTCATGCTGCACATTGTCTCTATGTGTGTGATGTGACAGATGGGGATGTGTCTCATGCTGCACATTGTCTCTATGTGTGTGATGTGACAGATGGGGATGTGTCTCATGCTGCACATTGTCTCTATGTGTGTGATGTGACAGATGGGGATGTGTCTCATGCTGCACATTGTCTCTATGTGTGTGATGTGACAGATGGGGATGTGTCTCATGCTGCACATTGTCTCTATGTGTGTGATGTGACAGATGGAGATGTGTCTCATGCTGCACATTGTCTCTATGTGTGTGATGTGACAGATGGGGGTGTGTCTCATGCTGCACATTGTCTCTATGTGTGTGATGTGACAGATGGGGATGTGTCTCATGCTGCACATTGTCTCTATGTGTGTGATGTGACAGATGGGGATGTGTCTCATGCTGCACATTGTCTCTATGTGTGTGATGTGACAGGTGGGGTGTGTCTCATGCTGCACATTGTCTCTATGTGTGTGATGTGACAGATGGGGATGTGTCTCATGCTGCACATTGTCTCTATGTGTGTGATGTGACAGATGGGGATGTGTCTCATGCTGCACATTGTCTCTATGTGTGTGATGTGACAGATGGGGATGTGTCTCATGCTGCACATTGTCTCTATGTGTGTGATGTGACAGATGGGGATGTGTCTCATGCTGCACATTGTCTCTATGTGTGTGATGTGGCAGATGGGGATGTGTCTCATGCTGCACATTGTCTCTATGTGTGTGATGTGACAGATGGGGATGTGTCTCATGCTGCACATTGTCTCTATGTGTGTGATGTGACAGATGGGGATGTGTCTCATGCTGCACATTGTCTCTATGTGTGTGATGTGACAGATGGGGATGTGTCTCATGCTGCACATTGTCTCTATGTGTGTGATGTGACAGATGGGGATGTGTCTCATGCTGCACATTGTCTCTATGTGTGTGATGTGACAGGTGGGGATGTGTCTCATGCTGCACATTGTCTCTATGTGTGTGATGTGACAGATGGGGATGTGTCTCATGCTGCACATTGTCTCTATGTGTGTGATGTGACAGGTGGGGATGTGTCTCATGCTGCACAGTGTCTCTATGTGTGTGATGTGACAGATGGGGATGTGTCTCATGCTGCACATTGTCTCTATGTGTGTGATGTGACAGATGGGGATGTGTCTCATGCTGCACATTGTCTCTATGTGTGTGATGTGACAGATGGGGATGTGTCTCATGCTGCACATTGTCTCTATGTGTGTGATGTGGCAGATGGGGATGTGTCTCATGCTGCACATTGTCTCTATGTGTGTGATGTGACAGGTGGGGATGTGTCTCATGCTGCACATTGTCTCTATGTGTGTGATGTGACAGATGGGGATGTGTCTCATGCTGCACATTGTCTCTATGTGTGTGATGTGACAGATGGGGATGTGTCTCATGCTGCACATTGTCTCTATGTGTGTGATGTGACAGATGGGGATGTGTCTCATGCTGCACATTGTCTCTATGTGTGTGATGTGACAGGTGGGGATGTGTCTCATGCTGCACATTGTCTCTATGTGTGTGATGTGACAGATGGGGATGTGTCTCATGCTGCACATTGTCTCTATGTGTGTGATGTGACAGATGGGGATGTGTCTCATGCTGCACATTGTCTCTATGTGTGTGATGTGACAGATGGGGATGTGTCTCATGCTGCACATTGTCTCTATGTGTGTGATGTGACAGATGGGGATGTGTCTCATGCTGCACATTGTCTCTATGTGTGTGATGTGACAGATGGGGATGTGTCTCATGCTGCACATTGTCTCTATGTGTGTGATGTGACAGATGGGGATGTGTCTCATGCTGCACATTGTCTCTATGTGTGTGATGTGACAGGTGGGGATGTGTCTCATGCTGCACATTGTCTCTATGTGTGTGATGTGACAGATGGGGATGTGTCTCATGCTGCACATTGTCTCTATGTGTGTGATGTGACAGATGGGGATGTGTCTCATGCTGCACATTGTCTCTATGTGTGTGATGTGACAGATGGGGATGTGTCTCATGCTGCACATTGTCTCTATGTGTGTGATGTGACAGATGGGGATGTGTCTCATGCTGCACATTGTCTCTATGTGTGTGATGTGACAGGTGGGGATGTGTCTCATGCTGCACATTGTCTCTATGTGTGTGATGTGACAGATGGGGATGTGTCTCATGCTGCACATTGTCTCTATGTGTGTGATGTGGCAGCTGCTCATGTATGTTGTGTGTTACATCATGTATGACATGTGCTGCTTTACCTCTGACACTGATCAGTACAGACTCCTCCCCCTCCTATCCAGCGCCCCGCCTACACTGATCACATGGTCTATGACATCATCACAGGTCCTTCATCCACTTCTCTATACACTTGTACACCCGGAGATCACGCCCCTCAGTGACATCACACTCCCAGGGTCACATGACTGGTGGATAGTGAGCAGGAGACGTGTGTGAGGTAGAGAGTGTTCTGCACTGAGGAGAGAAGAGGTAAGTGACCAGAGGAGGGACTACAACTCCCAGCATGCTCCAGGAGCACACACACTATATGGAGGGACTACAACTCCCAGCATGCTCCAGGAGCACACACACTATATGGAGGGACTACACCTCCCAGCATGCTCCAGGAGCACACACACTATATGGAGGGACTACACCTCCCAGCATGCTACAGGAGCGCGCACACTATATGGAGGGATTACAACTCCCAGCATGCTCCAGGAGCACACACACTATATGGAGGGACTACAACTCCCAGCATGCTCCAGGAGCGCACACACTATATGGAGGGACTACAACTCCCAGCATGCTCCAGGAGCACACGCACTATATGGAGGGACTACAACTCCCAGCATGCTCCAGGAACACACATGGAGGGACTACAACTCCCAGCATGCTCCAGGAACACACATGGAAGGACTACAACTCCCAGCATGCTCAAGGAGTGCACACACTATATGGAGGGACTACAACTCCCAGCATGCTCCAGGAGCACACACTATATGGTGGGACTACAACTCCCAGCATGCTCCAGGAGCTCACACACTATATGGAGGGACTACAACTCCCAGCATGCTCCAGGAGCTCACACACTATATGGTGGGACTACAACTCCCAGCATGCTCCCTGACAACAGATAGTGGGGGAGATAAGGATTGGAGAAATGGGAATGTCCCGCCTTCCTGCACCTACCTGTACACCCTGGGATGTAGGTAGTACAGAGGGGAAGCAGGTGGAGAAGGAAAGGAGCGGATGTGGTGTCTAGCGCACCGATTCATGCGGCTCAGATTGTGGACGTCCCTCTTACAAATCCTCTGAGGTGTCAGAGTAGTGGAATCCCCGGGAAGTGACGAGACTTCACCCCTCAAAAATGTATCTGGGGTGCGGGCGGCACCCTCCACCACCATGCTGTTCCAATAATTTATATTTCAGAAGTATACGTAACTGTGAATAATGACTTGGTCCCGGTGATAGGGATTTTTATGCAGGGCCCCAACAGCCCTCTTGACTTTTGTAAGGTGAGTCCTAATTAACCCTTTTATGGTTGTCCTGGTACCACAAACTTGAACATAAAAACTAAGACACGTCAGTCTCTTAGTGTATGTAAAGATCTTCTCCCGTGTAATATCTCCAATCCATAATATCACAGACAGAAGAATCATCAAAGAGGTGTGAATAGTATACTGCAAAGCTATTGGTCATCAGCACATTCTGGGGAAAAAGTGAATTAATTGTGCTCAGTTCTCAGAGACCTTGTACACAGATATTGTTTATACTAATGCTGAGAAGGAGATGATAAGCGGCTCCAGAATCCTAATATAATCAAGGACAGTCTCATTGAGACTCGTAGGCTTGCCATGTGCAATGATTTATAGTAGCCACCAGAGGGCAGGCTATTAAAAATCATTGTAAAATAGGTATATACTGCAATACAGTAGTATTGCAGTATATAGTATTAGCAATCGGACCCTGCAGGGTTAAATTACCCTGGAGGATCTTAAATAATGGTAAAAAAAATAATTTTTTTAAAATATGAAAAAATAGTAAAAAAAGTAAAAGTTTAAATCCCCCCCCTTTCCCTAGAACTGATATAAATATAAATAAACAGTAAAAATCCTAAACACTTTAGGTATCATCGCGTCCCAAAATGTCCGATCTATCAAAATATATTAGCGAATTTTTCCGGCGTTTAACCCCGTAACGGAAATTGGCACCCAAATGTTACTTTTTGCCATTTTGAAAAATATAAAAAATTCTATAAAAAGTGATCAAAAGCCCATACAGTCCTCAAAATGCTAGCATTAAAACGACATCAAAAGTCGCAAACAATGACACCACCCACAGCTCCGTGCACTGAAGTATGAAGAAGTTATTAGTGCCAGAACACGGCAAAATGAAGAATTATTTTTTTGTACAGAAGGTTTTAATTTTTTTTAAATGTATGAAAACATTATAAAACCTGTACAAATTTGGTATCCTCGTGATCGTACCGAACCAAAGAATAAAATAGACATGTGATTTGGGGCGCTCAGTGAAAGCTGTAAAATCCAAGCCCACAAGAAAACGGCGCAAATGCGTTTTTTCATCATTTTCACTGCATTCTGAATTTTTTTCCCCGTTTCCCAGTACATGGCATGGAATAATAAATACCATCACTATGAAGTGCAATGTGTTACGCAGAAAACAAGCCCAAACAGAGCTCTTTATATGGATAAATAAAAAAGTTACAGATTTTTGAAGGCTGGGAGTGAAAAATTAAAATGCAAAAACGAAAAAGGGCCACGAAGAAAAGTTAGGCACTAACTTGCTGATCTGTACGGGTCTCAGTGATGAGAACCCCACAGATCACGAAAACGAAGGTTGCGATTGGGGCCCACATACCTCCCTCAGACCCCTTGTGAGAGTAATGGAGCTGACGTTCCCTATCTCCGATCTCCATCAGCTACATAGAGATTAATGGAACAGAACGGTCACGTGCAGCCGTCTGCTCCATTACTCTCACAAGGGGTCTGACGGAGGTATGTGGGCCCCCATCGACCCTTAGTTTTCGTGATCTTTGTGCTCTCATTAGAGACCTCCACTGATCGGCAAGTTCCTGTGGGTAGGGCCTAACTTTTCTTTGTGGGAAAAGTGATTTGTTCACACGTTTAAGTTGCGTTTTATAAGGTTAGGGCTATGGTAAGTGCCTTGTAGTTAGCAGGGAAAGGGTTAATAGGGTTATAGTCATAGGTCAGCAGTATTAGGGTAAGTGTTGTAGGTAGCAGGGAGAGGGTTAACGCATTGGGCTAGTGAGCTATTGTTAGTGGGTTAGCAGTGTTATTGTCAGCTATGGTTAGTAGGGTTCGGGTTAAGAGACGCAGAAAGGCAGATGCATATGGGTGAAAAAATATCAAATTTTATTAAAGAATATGTGGATCTAAAAACAGTTTAAAAAACCCTATACAAAAGGGTAGCAAAGCAGACATACTCCCCAGCATAGCGAAATTCATTGTGTAATGCTGAAAACATAAGTATAAAAATAATACATATGTATGCAAATACGGTAACTATTAGGTGAAACAAGATGTGTAGCAAGGAGGGACACTCAAATAAATAATAACAGCCTTATAAAGATAGAGCAATCACAATCATGTCCAATAATGTAAACAATATAATCAAAGGAAAAATAGTATTACCGTATGGAGAGTGTAAAGCTGGGGAGAGCAGGGATGCCCCACGCGTATCGCCCGGTACACGGGCTTCGTCAGGGGATGTCGACCTGTTGTAAGTATCAGGTTTAAATACCTCGCTGCTCTGACGCGGAACAAGCCGGCCACCCCCCCTGAGAGGTGCCGCCCCCATGTGACGTCATATCCGGTCATGTGCAGAGACCTAATCCAACATGGTTGTGCATTCCACAGGCCCGGAAGTTGAGGTGCGCGTACCCTAAAAGAACGGGAACGCCGCTGATGAACTAAAGGTTCCTACCAATACGAAGTAAGCTTAGAACATATAGTGAGAATGCGTGTCCATGTCCGGAATGTGATAAATGAGGTAAGTATAGAGATAATAAACATTTGATGGCACAGACAAAGATAATAAGTCGATCAAGTATTATATGGCGCAGCGACTATGAGTATTATACGGCGCATGGTATGACAGTATATGACCGATGAAAAGGTCCAAACGAAGGTCCTAAAATAAAATAAAAGTGCAGACAGTATGGCCCGAAAAGTTACATAACCCTCCTAAAGAAAGAAGAGTCGTGTGCTACCACTGTTGAGTAAAGTGAGTGGCGCCACTAATATAAAATTAAAGACTAAGGCGCAGCGTAAGACACATAGAGCAAAAATAAGTGTGAACCGAGCTATCACAATTTTATATAAACAGTATGTGAGAACAAAGTGTATCCCATTAAGAAATTACTAATAAAGATAAGTTCGAAGAATGTGTAATAAGCAAGAAAATCCAAACCTACACAAAGTATAACACCACAACAACATAAAACAAATAGACCGAGCCTGTAAAATCCTACTTAGAGAGGAAAAAAGTCCATACAAATTGTTAATCATTTATGGACACATAATACACATAAATAGTACTGTATGATAATATAGGTATTGTGTAGATCCTTAGAAACCATATCCTACGTAGACAAGGTTGGACCAGATTATATAGACGGCGTGTGTGTATCGATAAGACGTGGATACCAAAAAGGCGTCTTAAATAAAAACCAGTTCAAAATAGAAGCCTAGAAATGCGGCGCCTATCGTAGGTACGAAAGTATACGCATAGATAAACAAAGTAAAACCATATGGAATATAAGACAAGGTATGGGTATATGATTCTGCACCCCAACCTATGAACATTGAGACATAAATCAATCGACATTGGGCGTCGATGATAATATAACACAAAACATAACGCAAAGATATACAGTTCCATACTAGACAAGAAATATCTGTGTGGAGTGAGAATAAGGAACAAAATGTAAAATCATGTCCAGATATACGTGAAATGAGGTGAAGTACCAACAAAGGTTGGATTTATAAAGTGACATAGTGCCTAAAATATAAAAACTCCATAGCATGTGATAAATATTGGCTAAACGGCGACACAAGCTCGAACATCACTACTTAGGAAACATGACCTGCACCTAAGTATGAAGTGACCACTTGGGACAAGCCCAAAAGTCAACATATATAGGTGATGTAACTGTGTATCCAATTCATACATGTCTGCTAGGAGTTCTGTAGGAATAACCCCTACTAAATATTAAAGGCATACACCAAACGAAGTATAGCCTAAAAGGAGGCTCCTTGAGAGGCTCCTGGAAAATGGAAATCTGCATTAAATGCACTAGAACACGGTAAAAGAATTAGTTCAGGCATATTTTCTACGGCGAAATGTATATAGGGAACCTAGTCAATAATGTGGTTGTTATAAAAAAAAGGGGGGGGGGGACAAAACCTCGAGGGGGATGGGGGGGGCCAGGCTGAACCAAGCCAGAGCAGCAAGAGAAACAATCGTATACGTGGATGATAGAGAGTATACTAGCTCGAAATAGACATAACAAAAATAAGAATAAAGTATATAGTATATATATAAGAGTGATCACTAAAAATATATATGCAAGCACAGAAATGCCAACACCTCCCAATGGCTAAGAGGAACAGACCCGAGAGCAGCAAGGAACAGTCAGTAATATAAGCCAAATAAAGGCTGAAAACACGTCCACGTCGAGCCATGAGGATATACTCAAGAGGGAGCGCAGGAGGGCGTGGAGTATGGAGAGGAGTCTCAGAGGATCACACAGCAGATATTCTTGTATAGCGTAGTCAGGAAGGGTTCATCGTCTACCGTATCTCACCAGGCCATCCCATTCCACAGAGATGAGTAGTGTCTGAAACTTAAAGAAGAGAGTGAGGAAAGAGCAAAAACATCAAACTATAGTGGCTTAGGAGGGCCCAATAGTAAAAAATGTAGGGGGTCCAAGTGTGTAAGAGTGAATGTGTAATGGAAGCAGTCTCAGTGCATGGAGTGGACTGAGTGTGATGTCCAAAAGACAAAAAGGTGTGAGTGTGAGAAAGACATAGGAATATGCCGTGAATGGATGTAGGTGTACAGAAAAATGGGATGGTGAGTCAAAGGCTTATGTTTTATAGTGGCCGGTGAACAAAAGTTACTCGTTCAGGCCCTTAGGGGCCATGGTATCCAGCGTGTAGATCCATCTGGATTCACTACGTAAGAGTAAGGGTGTGAGATTGCCTCCTCTGATATTCAGTGTCACTTTCTCCAGGCCTACAAAACTGAGACCTCTTGTACAGCTGCCATGATATTGTAAAAAATGAAGAGCCACCGAGGTAAGTTTTTTACCTTTTTGCTGATCGGCGGCTGCCGTGCGGATTGTTGACAGGTGTTGTTGGCACCTTCTACGGAATTCCTGGGCCGTTTGGCCTACATAAAGCTTACGACACGGACATGTGAGGACATAAATAACTCCCTTTGTTTTGCAGTTAATGTAGCTTTTGATTTTAAACTTTTTGTGCCCCACCGGCTCCTCAAACTCCGAGGTCCGTGACATAAAGGGACACACAGAGCAGTCACCGCACGGGAAGGAACCACACAGACGGATGCCCCGTCCCAAAGGTACCGATGGGCGTTGGAAGTGGCTCCTGGTCAAGACATCTTTCAAGTTTTTAGCACGTCTAGCAGTCAGTTGTGGTTTGTCGGTGATGAAGGGGGTGAGTCTACTGTCGCTCTTGAGGATGCCCCAATTCTTCTCTAAGATTTTATAAATCTCCGTCCATTGGTTGTTAAATGTGGTAATCAACCTCGGTCTGGCATCCAAGGGGCGTGGCTTCGTCTGTAACAGATCTTGTCTATCGTTGTTGCAGGCTCGGATAAACCCCTTTGAGATGACTCGGCGTGGGTAGCCTCTATTTTTAAAACGTGTAGTCAATTCACGAGCATGAAGTCTGAAGTCTTGTTCGTTGGTACAATTTCTTTTCACACGAAAAAATTGGCCCGTTGGTATCCCTTCCTTCAGGTGGGCAGGGTGGAAGCTAGAAAAGTGCAGTAGACTATTAGATGCAGTTTCCTTACGAAATAAAGTCGTGGTGAGCTTAGGATGTACATACCTGATGGAAACGTCCAGGAAATCGACTGTAGAATCTGATATTTGTGCCGTAAGTTTGATCTTCCATGGGTTGTCATTCAGTACATCAATGAAAGTATGGCAATCGTTGATGGTACCTGTCCAGAGAAGCAGAATATCGTCGATGTAGCGGTACCAACCAGCTACCCGATCTTTAAAGGCCTCTAGTTGGTACACCACCTTCTCCTCCCACCACCCCATAAATAAGTTGGCGTACGATGGTGGGCATTTGGCCCCCATGGCCGTGCCTGATACCTGTTTGTAAAAAACATGATCAAAGAGGAAATAATTCTGATGTAATCTCAGGTAAAGAAGGTCCAAGAGGAAGGAGTCGTGCCTCCTATCTGTGGACCATTCTTTGTCCAGATAAAAAGCAATAGCATCCAAACCCACCTGGTGTCCAATGATCGTATAAAGCGCCTCTAAGTCCAAGGTGATCAACAAGATAGGGACAGAAGTTTCAAAGTTCTCCAACCTCTGGATAAGATGTGTCGTGTCCCGAACAAATGATGGCAATCTTGAGACTAATGGTTGGAGAAAAAAGTCCAAGTAGGTACACAGTTTTTCATTTATACTCCCAATCCCCGAGACGATTGGACGTCCCGGGGGTTTATCCAAAGATTTATGCACCTTTGGTAACATGTAGAAGGTGGGTACCGTAGGATTGTCCGTAGTAAGGAAAAGTGCTTCATTCTTGTTTAGGATACCTGCCCGCAAGGCAGGGTTCGGGTTATTTCCACGTGTGGACAATGACCGATTTGGTAGAGTCTGTCGATGAACTGGAATTGTTTTTGTTCACAATATGGTCACCCAGGGTGTCAGGAAATTTTAATTTGTTTTTTCACAGCGGATTAATATCATTGTGCGTGCAGATGCCTCACACCTGCCTGCTGCCATTCCTGAGCAAGCTCTGCACTGCTGGGAGCCCCATCCCCAAGCTCAAACACTTGTAAGAGACGCTCCTGGCACTTGCTGGTCCTTCTTGATGATGTGATAGATTGATGACTGAGGTGCAATCTTTCTAGCTGCGATACTCATCCCTGTTAGGCCAGTTTTGTGCAGTGCAATGATGACTGCTCGTGTTTCTTTAGAGATAACCATGGGTAACAGAAGAGAAACAATGATGCCAAGCACCAGCCTCCTTGTAAAGTGTCCAGGGGTGTGATTGTTACTTAATCCTGACAGATTGATCTCCAGCCCTGTCCCCATCAGCCCCCGCACCTGTGTTACTGGAGCCATCACTGACACCATGGCAGCTGCTCCTTTTAAGGCGCCTGCAATGAAGTTGAAATGTGTTTTGGGGGAACAGGTTCATTTTCTAGGCAAATACTGACTTTGCAATTAATTGCTGTTAAGCTGATCACTCTTTATAACATTCTGGAGTATATGCAATTTGCCATTATAAAACCTGATGCAGGAGACTTTGTAACAATTAACATTTGTATCATTCTCAAAACTTATGACCATGACAGTAGTACACACTAAAAAGGAACTGTACAGACAATACGACAATCAAAAGAAAAAAATTAAAAGTGCAAGAAATTAAATCCAAGTCCTTATCGTCTTTATTTTTTTGAGATTTCCGATAAAAACAAGTGCACTGCACATTTCAGCTTCGTGCTGAGGTCTTCGTCAGGTCTATAAAGGCAATAAGTTCTGCAAGCTATATTATCTACATATGTTGAAACCACTGTATGATACTAAGAAGACTAATTTGTACCTGTGAATAATGAAGTAAAGTGGAATAATGTATTATAAAAGTGTCTTATGGAGGTTTTAATTTTTTGGTATCCCCGTGATTGCACCGACCCAAACAATAAAGCAGACCTGTCATTTGTGGCGCACAGTGAAAGCCGTAAAATCCAAGCCCACAAGAAAACAACGCAAATGCAGTTTTTCACCATTTTCGCTGCATTTGGAATTTTTTCCCGCTTCCCAGTACACAGCATGGAACATTAAATACCGTCACTATGAAGTCAAATTTGTTATGCAAAAAATAAGCCATCACAGAGCTCTTTATGTGGAAAAGTTATAGATTTTTGAAGGTGGGGAGTAAAAAATGGAAGTGAAAAAATTAAAAAGGACCAAGTCGTTAAGGGGTTAAAATTGCACCACAAAAAAAGTTGGTGAACTCTGTCGGGGAAGCGAAAGATTCATGATTTCTGGTGCATGATCTTAGTGACTTTGTTGCACCCAGTATTATAAACGGGCACAGAATTTTTTTTTTTAATTTCCGACAATCTTGGTAAATGTGTCCATTGTGTCAAGTAGCAGCCAATGATGTACAATGTGTAGCAAAAAATACCCCATTGGCTATGGAAATGTCACCCAGTTTATTTCTGATGTTGACATGATTTATGCAAACAGCTCCTTGCAAAGTTTTTAGGCCCACTACCCTATATACTTGAGTATAAAGTGACCCAAATATAAACCGAGGCCCCAATTTTACCACAAATAACTGGGAAAATGTATTGACTCAAGTATAAGCCTAGGGTAAGAAATGCATTGGTCACAGCCTCCCCTAGTAATGCACCTCCTGTAATAAAATGCCCTGCAGCAGCCCCCCTAGAGGTGAAATGCCCTGCAATGCCCCGGTGTATAAAACAATAGACTTACATACTCACTCCCCACTGCTCTTCTCTTCTGTAATAGACCGGGCAGAGATGCGTCCCCCCCCCCCCTCATAGTGGGTGCCGGCGGGCAAAGTGGATGGATGGGTTTCTGCCTGCATGTGAAAAGTGAAGAGCAGAAGGAAGAGGAGCCGCGGGGAGCGTTGGAAGGATAGTATGTAATGTCAGGATCGGAGGTAGTGGATCCTCTGTACCACCGCAGATGATGACACAAGCCGACACCTGGGACCGGAATCTAAGTGGCATCCAGTCTTCACCAGAGCCCGCCACAAAGCAGGATGGTTCCACAGACGTGACTTGTCCACGGTGACAGTCAAGGTCGAGGTACAGGATCTGAAGGCAATCCCGTAGTCAGGGACAGGCAGGAGGTCAGGATGGGCAAAATGGGAGCAGAGTCAGGGACGTAGCAATAGGTCAAGGCAGGCAGCGGAGGAGCGTAGTCATGAACGGAACCGGGGCACAACGGGAAAACACAATAACAGTGCAGGGCATCAGACAAAGCTTTCTCAAAGGCAGGTTATGATGGGAGAGGCAGGTATAAATAGCCTCCTGGGAAAAGGGCAGCGCCAATTAGGGGGTGCACTGGCCCTTTAAATTTTCTGAAGTGGGCGCATGTGCGCCCTAGGAGACAGGGAAGCGCGCATATGGGCCCCGGACGGAAATCCGAAGCGGGGACAGGCGAGTCGTGCAGCACCAGCGGGCACCGAGGGGGACGGGTGAGCCCGCTACCCATATCTTGAGCATCCGCGACAGTACCTCCCTTCCTTTCTGCCTCCCCCTCTTCTTGGCCTAAAGAAATTTCTGCAGGAGATCATGGTCCAGGATATTGTCCTGCGGCTCCCAAGATCTCTCCTCCGGCCCGAACCCCTTCCAGTCAACCAAGAAGAACCGCTTACCCCTCACTGTCTTCATATCAAGGATGTCCTTTACCTCATAGATGTTGGAGGCGTCAGCCACAGGAGGAGGATTACAGACTTGAGGAGGAAGACATGGAAGGAGTTTGGGATGCGCATGGTGGGAGGAAGCTGCAGCTTGTAGGTGACCGGATTGATACAAGTCAGCACCTCGAAAGGACATGCTTAGACATGCTGCTATGTGGAACATTGAGAACTCTGTTACATCATTGGGCACTTCATGTCATATGACCAGGATGATGTCATCTAAGGTCCTTCACCCAGTTATATTTGCAATGTTTAACATTTACAATATTTAATGTATGTATCTGAGCACATGAAATAACAGCATGGTATCCTCGTATATAAGGTTGGAAAAAGACGCCAATTCCAACCTTTAAGAATTAAACAAACCTTTTTTTCCCTATGACCCATATTACTTGGTCAATTTACAAAACCTCTTTATTCGTCATAGAACACAAAGCGTCTTTAAAAAACCCACAAAAATATATACAGTAACCACAAGGTTGAACAAAAGTATTGTCTGCTCGGAGCCCTCCTGGAGAATCCCCATCTGTCACATCACACATGTCATGGACACAACTGCTTCATATAGAGTTTGCTCTTAGTTCTTCTCCTGTTTCCTCAGGTTCTATAGATCCAGGACTCCCAGAGGTTTCTCCTAAAGATGATCCTTTCCATCAATGATCCACCAGGGATCCGGGAGAAGGACAGAGAGCAGATGGCGGCCAGGATCCTGGAGCTCACCCTGGAGATGATCTCCTTGATAACCGGAGAGGTGAGAGTCTCCCAGGACACGGCTCTTATCTCTAGGAATAACAGCGGGAAATGACTGGAGAGGTGAAGGATTCTTAGGATCTATGTAGTGATCAGTGTCTCCCCATAAACAGGATTACACAGTAGTGAAGAAGTCGTCTGGTGAGTGTGTGACCCCCCGTGTGTCAGGAGGATGGACCCAGAGCCCCATCACCGAGCCTCCACCTCATTCACTGATACATGAGCAGAAGATCCTAGAACTTACCTCCAGTATCACTGAGCTGCTGAGCGGAGAGGTGAGCGCTGCCGGGAATGCTGGGACATTGTACAATAACACAAGGGAGGTGTCTGGGTGATGACTGTGTCATTGTGTGTGTCAGGTTCCTATAAGGTGTCAGGACGTCGCTGTCTATTTCTCCATGGAGGAGTGGGAGTATATAGAAGGACATGAGGATCAGTACATGAACATCATGATGTTGAAGGGTCCTCAAAGGTTTGACAAGAATAAAAGCGAGATGGCAGTTGTGATTCTCGACCTCACACTGGAGATCATCTCCTTTATTACTGGAGAGGTGAGAGTCTCCCAGGACACGGCTCTTATCTCTAGGAATAACAGCGGGAAATGACTGGAGAGGTGAAGGATTCTTAGGATCTATGTAGTGATCAGTGTCTCCCCATACACAGGATTACACAGTAGTGAAGAAGTCGTCTGGTGAGTGTGTGACCCCCCGTGTGTCAGGAGGATGGACCCAGAGCCCCATCACCGAGCCTCCACCTCATTCTCTGATACATGAGCAGAAGATCCTAGAACTTACCTCCAGGATCACTGAGCTGCTGAGCGGAGAGGTGAGCGCTGCCGGGAATGCTGGGACATTGTACAATAACACAAGGGAGGGGTCTGGGTGATGACTGTGTCATTGTGGGTGTCAGGTTCCTATAAGGTGTCAGGACGTCACTGTCTATTTCTCCATGGAGGAGTCGGAGTATATAGAAGGACACAAGGACCAGTACAAGGACATGATGATGGAGGACCACCAGCCCCTCACATCACCAGGTAAGAGGAGACCTTCCTGATTATAGAGGACAGAGCAGGTGTGAGGTCACCTCCTCCATCTCATCATCACATATAGACAATGTATCAGTCACTGTGTATATTTCCTATAGATGGATCCAGTCAGAGAAATCCACCAGAGAGATGTCCCAGTCCTGAAGATTCCCGAGATATCAAAGAGGAACCAGAGAGATGTCCCAGTCCTGAAGATTCCCGAGATATCAAAGAGGAACCAGAGAGATGTCCCAGTCCCCAATATTTCCATGTTGTTAAAGTGGAACCAGAGGAAATCATCACACTGGATCATCAGGTATTTTTGTTCTCCCTGGCAATATTTCTGTCGGTCTCTATTTTTGCGGCTTTTATCTGCTTTTTACAGGATTTTTTTTCTATAATCCTGTAATGCCTCATCGCTACCTTTGCATTTTAGCACCTTAAACGCCTTATCTTTTTCGCTTATTGCTTTCCTTACAAGACTAGTTAGACACATTGGCTTTTTTGCATGCTTGAAGGAAGAGGAATAGACACCAGAAGAGAGAGAGAGAGAGGTTAAAGATTTTAGTGAGATGTGAAGTGACCACTGGAGAAAAGAGAGACTGTAGATGTGAGGGAATGGGGTCACTGATGCAGGTAATGGGGTGAGCAGAAGAGAAGAGCCTGGACACTTCATCTTCTGTAACTGGCTCCAAGGAAGAGAGTGAACAGGGTGAAGTAGCAGAGGGAAGGGGATTAATTTAGTGGAAAGGGAAATTATTTACTGGCAAATGCCCTCAATTTTAGATTTAAAGTAGGTGGCCAGATCTTCAGACCCAAGGCCTGTAACAAGTGGCTGAACTTTTAGAGTTAGTAGGAATGAATAGCCTTTTAGGATTGTAAGAGATTTTAAGAGAGAGGATATTAGATTAGTGAAATAGACCAAGATGGAGGACAGTGTTATAGGTTCTAAGCATACATTTGAAGTCCAGGTGTGCACGATTTTCTCCATAGACGTTCAGGAATCCTGGAGCACTGCCGAAGGAAATGGGTTTGGGGAGTCTGCCAAGGTTGGCGTTGTCTGTGTTGAAATGTTCAGACTGAGGGAGGTGACGCCTCATCCAGGGCACTTTTGAGGTTGTGATTATAATGGTTAGTAGCATGGTTAGGACAGAAGAGGGAGGATATAGGGGACAGTGATGACTTCTTTCTATGAGATGGTGACTATCAATGGCACTTGGGTTCCGATAGGTGTGATAGGTGGCCTGGTTCTGTAAAGCAGAGAAACTATTAACAGTAAAAGAGAGAAGGTTATGGTCTGACAGTGGAAAGGCAGTATTTGTGAAATTAGAGACTGAATAGAGTTAAGGAAAGTCTAGGATTTTCATCACCCAGTCTAGGATTTTCCCTCCTAGTGAGTAGCATAATCAGAGTTGTGAGAGTCCTAAAAAGGAAGGTAGTGATAAAAGTTGAGAGGCCGAAGGGGAGATGGAGTATTAATATGAATGTTAAAGTCTCCCATGATGAGTGTTAGAATGTCACTAGATAGGAAATGTGGAAGCAAAGTGGTTGATGAACTGGTAGAATGAGCCAAGAGGACAATATATTACAGCCGCATGAAGGGAGAATGGGTGGAACAGCCTGATAGTGTAGACCTCAAAACAGGGAAGATGAGACCATGGGGAGAGTAGTATACCTACCTATCCTCCATGCCTATTGACAAATCTGATTGAGTGAGAGAATTGCAAGCCACCAAAGCACAGAGCAGCAGGCGAAGCAGTATCATCCTGCTGAATCCATGTTTCAGTCATAGGCGGTATTGTTCCCCTATTTGTTTCCCTTGTGTATATTTCTGTCATGTCTCGCTTATATTTGAAAACGTTGTATGAATAATTTGAAAAAGAAAGAAACAGGCCATGAATGGTTTCAAGTTTATTGCAGATTCCAGAGCGGGCACATTCTATAGCGGGCACATTCTATAGCGGGCACATTCTATAGCGGGCACATTCCAGAGCGGGCACATTCCAGAGCGGGCACATTTGAAAGAGGCTGTTGGTGTAGGAGAGATAGAAGAGGGGATGCACTGAATATTGATGAGGTTTGCAAGGCTCCTATGAGTTGTGAAATGTTTTGAACTGAAAGCAGTAGGACCAAGGTTAGGAGAGATCTTACCTACCGCTAGTAGAAGAAGAATAGACGGTGAAAGGAGATGGTAAGGGACTTTTCTCAGCTTTACAGCAGAACGAGATGGAATAGAACGGTTAGATAAAGCTTACAGTGCATGAGAGAAGTACAGTGGTGATGGAAGGATGGAGGAGCTGCTGTGGATGGAGGACACTGAGGGGATAGATGGACGGTAGGTTAGCTTAAAACAGATTTTAGTACAATAATATAAAAGCGTGCTATGTTCACAAAATAATGCAAACTTACCTTTCTCTTCCCCCTTCTGATTGCCATTTTATAATTGCCTTATAATAACTCTTGTGCTTATTACACTCGAACATACGCAGCCTGAGCGCAGCTCTCCCCCGCCCCTCTCCATAGGCATATACAGTGCACGGCGCCTTATTCCGTAGGATGATAGGACATGTCCTATCTTTCTACGGGCTACGAAGCAGTATGGTGCCGCACGTGTGCTTTCATACATTTACAAAAACGAAAACCTCATGTCCAAAAAATTTTTTTGGAGGGGTGGATTTTGCCATCTTCTGGCGCTAACAACTTTTTCATACTTTGGTGTAAGAGCTGTGGGTGGTGTCATTTTTTGCGACTTTTGAGGACATTTTCAATGTTATCATTTTTAGGACTGTACGACCTTTTGATCACTTTTTATAGAATTTTTTATATTCTTCAAAATGGCAAAAAAGTGGCATTTGTGACTTCGGCGCTATTTTCCGTTACAGGTTTAAACACAGTGAAAGACAGTTATTACATTATGGTCGGTCATTTCCGGAAGTGGCGATACCTAATGTGTTTATGTGTATTAGGGGGTGATTTGAATTTTTAGGTTTTATAATTTATTTATTTTTTTACTTTTATTTATATTTTTCCATTTTTACAGACCCCCTAGGGTACTTTAACCCTAGGTTGTCTGATCGATCCTACCATATACTGCCATACTTTGGTATGGCAGTATATGGGGATTTTCCTCCTTATTACCATGTGCAATTAGCACATGGTAATGAATGGGTTAAAACGAGACGGCCTTTGGTCTTCGGAAGACCCAAGGCTGTCAGAGCAATGGATTGTAGCTCCCCGATGACGTCACAGGGAGCGACAATCTTCGGCAAGATGGCAGCGCCCTGGCACCACCATTATTTTGAAGGCGCCAGCAGCTTTGCCGGCTGTGATTGGCAGGATAACACCCGGGATCGGTGCTAGCAATATGCAGCGAAGAATTACCGAGTATGAAGCCTCTCTCCATGAGCCCTCTCCATGCACCCGCACCCGACGCAGTGAAACTGAACTAAACTAATACATCAGCTAAGCAGAGCTGGAGAGAGGACTTGTAGGGTTCAAGCAGTAGAAAAACACAGACATCACAACTATCAGGGGTGGTGAATACATGAATGAATATATCTGTGGTTGAAGGAGAGAGATGGAAGTTGTAATCCATTAGATTATCACTCACACTTAGAACATACACAGCCTACGGTTTAAGCAGTACATCCTTATACACTGTAAATCCTTATACAATGATGTAATGAGGCTACTTACCTTCTCCAGCAGCAGTGGGTGGAGGGTCTATGGGATGATGTTGATGGAAACTGTTTTAGGTTCTGGCTACAAATTATTTCTAGCTTTATAACAGGTTGTGATAAAATCCTGTGACCTGTGACTTCTAGTCCAGAGCAGGAGAACTGGATAATCTTCTCCCTGGTGTCCATGAGTCTCCACCTCAGGATCGGGTCACATCGGGTTATGCAGTAATATAACCGGAACATTGATGTTGATGTGTAAAATATTTGGATGAATGTGGATCCCGTCTCCTCCTGCAGGAGATTATTCCCCTTAGTTCCTGGTTCTAGAGGTTTCTGTCCATCACTTGGATATAAGAGAATCTCTGGAGACATTTCCTTGTTTTCTCATGTCCTTCATGTTGGATCTTTCCAGGAAAGTTGTGGTGGAAGGAGGAGCGGAGAGGAAATCCCCTCATCAGTGACAGAGGAGGGTAAGAGCCTTTCATGTATCTTGTGGGTTATTCTTCCCTTATACATTGCAGGGAGAGGTCACATCCAGGGGAGGAGATGGAGATGACATAGACACCGGCTCATCTGTCTCTTACCAGTCCTGTAGATTTCATTTGGACACAGGGCCGGAGCCTTTTAGTAAATATGGCGTACCGTGCCGTTACTCGAATTTTAAGTCTCATGCTCTATCATTGAAATGAAGAATGCTACACTATCCTTGTAGTGTGGATCCAGCAGGGTGGTCACACAGTATTCGGCACTATTGATTATCTGGGTGACTCTGGTTTCAGTACACAGGGCATATAGAGCTTCATGTGGGCCAGGCTACTCAGAGGCAAGGACAAACTGGGGCTCAAGCCCCAGGAGCCCCTCCTTTAATCCGGCCCTGCCTGTATATATGGCTGCCCGGGGTCCCCCCCCCCCCCTGTGTCACCCGCTGTCTAGGACTGTTAGGCTCAGCTCCAGGGAGAGATGGGAATCTCTGGTTACACAACCAATTTGTGTAATGATTTTTGGATTTTAATCCTATTATATGGCAATGTTTTATATTTACATTTATTTTTCTATCCATAGATGACATAAATTACAGACTCGTCTCTTTACTTTTGTTTGTTACTGGGGAAAAGGAAACTTCCAATACTGATTTCTTGGTTATATTTTCCAGGAGATGAAAGTACAAGAGGTTCCCATGGACGTCCCCCCTCATCTCCTTGTGGTGAGGTAGAAGATAATCAGTCACATCTTTCCACAGAGGAGGGAAATCATGGAGATAAGAGGCAGTTTTCATGTCCCAAATGTGGAAAATGTTTTACCAGAAAATTGTATCTTATTGAACATGAGAGAACTCACACAGGGAAGAAGCCATTCTTCTGTACTGAATGTGGAAAATGTTTGAGTGATAAGAAAAGTTTTGTTAGACACGGGAGAACTCACACAGGAGAAAAACCATTTTCATGTCCTGAATGTGGAAAATGTTTTAGCCGGAAAGATAAGCTTTTTAGACATCAGAAAACTCACAGAGGGCAGAAGCCATTTTCATGTTCAGAATGTGGAAAATATTTCAGCAGGAAAGATAAGCTTTTTAAACATCAGAGAACTCACACAGGGGAGAAGCCATTTCCATGTTCAGAATCTGGGAAATGTTTTAGTAAGAAATCAAATCTTCTTATTCATCTTGAAAGTCACTCAGAGGAAAAAGTTTTTTCATATCTGAAATGTGAAAAAAATTATACCCAGAAATCAAGTCTTGATCAACATATGAAAATTCACACACAGGAGAAGCCATTTTCATGTCCTGAATGTGGGAAAAGTTTTACTCAGAAATCAGCTCTTGTTCAACACCAGAGAATTCACACAGGGGAGAAGCCATTTTCATGTTCAGAATGTGGGAAATGTTTCAATAAAAAATCTAATCTTTTGGAACACCAGAGAATTCACACACAGGAGAAGCCATTTTCATGTCCTGAATGTGGGAAATATTTTGCCAGGAAATCGCAACTTGTTGCACATGAGAGAGTTCACACAGGAGAATTTATGTGCTCTGAATGTGGCAAATGTTTCAGCAATAATTCAAGACTTGATAATCACCGGAGAAATCACACAAGAGAGAAGTCATTTTCATGTCCTGAATGTGGGAAAAGTTTTACTAAGAAATCGTATCTTGTTCAACACCAGAGAACTCACACAGGGGAGAAGCCATTTTCATGTTCAGAATGTAAGAAATGTTTCAGCGATAGTTCAAGTTGCGCTAGACATAGGAAAATTCACACAGGAGTGAAGCCGTTTTCATGTCCTGAATGTGGGAAATGTTTTATTAGGAAATCACATCTTGTTGCCCATAATAAAATTCACACAGGGGAAAAACCGTTCTCGTGTGCTGAATGTGGAAAATGTTTTACCAATACTTCAAGCCTTTATTCTCATCAAAAAATTCATACCGGAGAGAAGCCATTTTCATGTTCTGAATGTGGGAAACGTTTTGTCCGGAAATCACTTCTTCTTGCACATAAGAAAATTCACACAGGGGAGTTGCCTTTTGTATGTACTGAATGTGGAAAATGTTTCATTCATTCTTCAGGTCTTGTTAAACATCAGAGAATTCACACAGGAGAGAAGCCATTTTCATGCCCTGAATGTGGGAAATGTTTTAGATTAAGATCAACTATTCTAAGACATCAGAGAACTCACACAGGGGAGAAGCCATTTTCATGTCTAGAATGTGGAAAATGTTTTATCCGGAAATCACATCTTGTTCAACATGAGAAAATTCACACAGGGGAGAAGTCATATTCATGTTCTGAATGTGGAAAAGGTTTTGTTCATTCTTCAAGTCTTGTTATACATCAGAGAAGTCACACAGGAGAAAAGCCATTTTCATGTTCTGAATGTGGAAAATGTTTTGTCCATAAATCACTTCTTGTTGCACATGAGAAAATTCACACAGGGGAGAAGTCATTTTTATGTAGTGAATGTGGAAAATGTTTCAACCGTTCTTCACATCTTGTTATGCATCAGAGAATTCACACAGGAGTGAAGCCATTTTCATGCCCTGAATGTGGGAAATGTTTTAGGGATAAATCGAGTATTCTAAGACATCAGAGAACTCACACAGGGGAGAAGCCATTTTCATGCAATGAATGTGGGAAATGTTACAGTGATAATTCAAGTTTTGTTAAACACCGGAGAATTCACACAGGGGAGAAGCCATTTTCATGTCCTGAATGTGGGAAATATTTTAGCAGCAAATCATATCTTGTTGAACATAAGAAAATACACACAGAGGAGAAGCCGTTCTTATGTACTGAGTGTGGAAAATGTTTCAACCATTCTGCAAGTCTTGTTATACATAAGAGAATTCATACAGGAAATAAGCCATTTTCATGTTCTGAATGTGGGAAATGTTTTTGGGAAAAATCTAAAATTTTAAGACATCAGAGAACTCACACAGGAGAGAAGCCATTTTTATGCCCTGAATGTGGGAAATGCTTTGGGGAGAAATCAGAATTAGTAAGGCATCAGAGAACTCACACAGGAGAGAAGCCATTTTCATGTTTAGAATGTGGAAAATGTTTTAGCAGGAAAGACAAGCTGTCTACACATCAGATAATTCATAAAGGCGAGAAGCCATGTTAATATTTCTTACACTATGAAAATTACTAGTCTAGAAATGTATTGTTGGATTTATTTCTTTAGAATGATTTCTTGTGTCTACAGGATGTAATAATTAATAAAAATAAATCTTGATTTATCGCCAACATGGCTTTACAAATGGGCAGGGTTCGCAGGATGGCCATAACAAAAAATCTAAATAAAAAATGATCAAATTCATAAGTAGTAGTAAGAAATGTGGAGAGAAATATTTGCATTCCGAGGGTCACGACATAAGATGAATATTCCAGTACAGATTGACAAGACAATGGACCATAACCGCTATGCTAAAGCGAAGGTGAAAAAGGCAGCTAAGGGCCTACAAGAGTGCAAGTTAGAATGAAAAGGTCCAGCAAAAACACAATAAAATAATTGGACTAATTGGTAATTCCGTTTCCATAAGTCCACCATGATGAACTTGACCTGCTCCCCGACCTTCTGTAGGGACAGGAAATTGAGAGGTTAAATTGGCCCTTCCCACAACCTCCCTTACCAGAAGGATTGTACAACAATCCTCATCACATACAGATTATTACTAATATATAGTAATCAAGGTGAAAGAAGCAAGGGAGGGAATATCCGGGCCGTCATGGTGGAAACCAAATTACCAATGAGTCCATTTCCATATTGTCCCCTATGACGATTCCCTGCCGATATAAAAATGAAACCAAGATTAGGGAGGGATCATGGTCTCGAGAACTTCCTACCAAAGAAAAGGTCCACAGAAACAAAGGTTCAGTCTGCAAAGGTAAGGTGGCATTGCCAAATGGCAGCCTAACAGGTCCGTACTAGGAATGCTACCCCTCGTTCCCCTACAAGAAGTAGATACAGCTGCAGTACAACGTGTTCTTGGATGTGACGAAGATCCACTTTTTCAAGATTGTAACATTTTTTGGGTCTTGATAATCCATCTGGCGATTCTGCCCCCGGAAGCTTTTGACCTTTGTTTTGCCCATTCCCCAAGGAATAGTTTTCTCTAGGTACATCCTATAGATGCCAACCCTGTTCTCTCAAGTTCTTTGGTTCTTTTTGCAAAAGGATAGGAAGAAGATTTCCAGGGACCTGTAAAATTTAGACGCAACATTTGGAGAAAAGTTCAGGACAAGTTTTAGAATTATTCTATCCAACACTTGAGGGTCTTTGATAGACAAGGACTAAAGCTCACCCAGTCTCTTAGCTAAGGTGATAGCGACCAGGAAAGCCACATCAACCCTTATTAATTAAGGATATAAAGTAGTACTTAAACCCCTCAAATTTTACTTCCCAGTAAGGTTATTTATTATTCCATGCCGTGTACTGGGAAGTCGGAAAAAATCCAAATATGGTGAAATTAGTGAATAAACGCATTTACGTTGCTTTCTTGTGGCCTCAGTTTTTAAAACTTTTACGTGTGCTACAAATGGTACGTCCACTTTTATTCTTTGGTTCGGTACAATCACAGAGAAAGCAAATTTATTTAGGTTTTATTGTGTTGTAATACATTTTTACAAATTAATACTAAACGAAAAAAAAAATTGTTCCGCCATCGACGCTAATTACTTTTTCATACTTTGGTGCACGGAGCTGTGTTTGGTGTCATTTTTTGTAAGATGAGCTGACGTTTTCATTGCTTCAATTTGGAGGACTATGTGACCTTATGATCACTTTTTTATAAAATATTTAAAATGGTGTTTCGTAAAATGCTGTAGAAGTCACGTTTCAGACATTTTTGTTCATTATTTCTAAGACTTTAACCCTGTTAAGGTAAACCTAGCTGATAGATCAAATCCTGTCATTTCTACGTATTTTCCTAAAAACATTGTAACAGAAACTTCATTTTAAGATGGCGTCGACATCGTGGACAACCAAAACATCAGAACTAAGCTCTCCAATCATAACGATGTCTGATATTGTCATGCTTTCTATGTCCCTCCCTGTCTAGCTCTTCAAGTGACAATGAATCAGTCATTACTTGCTTATGTTTACAATTGATTTGAACCACGCAATTGAGACACATTAAAAGAGGATAATCTTAAATCCTACCCTAACACTTGGTGAGATTAGAACTCACGATCAGGACCAGGACACCCCCTCGTTCCGGGACCACTTGCAGCCTCGGGATCACCGTTTTCTGACTGGGACTGATCAGCCCACGACCACGGTAAGTTTCAGAATACATATGTTAACCTGTACTTGCCTGTGATTCGGAGGGTGGTGATACCTGTGACTGTAGGCCGCCGGGATTAAAGGGTAAATATATATAGCCACCTGGTATCCTGCATCGGGGTCTGAATTGTTATATAGCTCTGTATGAGAAGTGTCTCAATTGCTGTGTGTACTTGCTTGCTGAGCCAGAACTGAAAGGGAGGGGGAGGACGTTCGAAAGTCAGATAAGATACTGAAAGGAGTACAGCGAGAGTGACCGCAGTGAAGATCAGACATAGGTGCTGTTTTAATAAGGAGTTAACAGGGCGGATGTCTGCCTGTCAGACATAGGGCGTCAGCACAGGGGGGAGAATAGGACGGATGTCTGCCCGTCAGACATAGGCCACCAGAATAGGAGAACAGATAAAGAAAGGGTGTCTGGAATTTTGACAAGAATTAGGAGAAGAGGGAGATCATTAAGGGGGGGCCTTCTGATAAACCTCTGTAACCGGTGATCAGTGAGCTTGAAGGTCAGCCCTTAGGCCGGTAAGCAGCTGCACCGGTAAGGGTCTTGGACAAATTATGCTGCGGTTTCGAAAGAGAAAGAATGTCCTCCTGGAGGGAGGGAGGTGGGGAAAAGGAATGTTAGGAATAGCGAGAAGCTGTTCAAGGCTTGCCTTCAGGAGGTGGATTAAAGCCCAAAGTTTGGAAAGAGGCATTGGAGAAGTCACAAGGGCTTCTTGAAGATAGTGGCGTCTTAGAGATAGCGCAAGCTTTCTATAGGACTGCTAGAAGCCTGCATGTAGAAGGGTTTGAGGAAGTGACAGGACAGGGAGGATCAGAAGGTGCGAAGGGGGTGTTTGGTTATGTGAAAAGTCTGAACAAACTCCATGCTGCCCCAAGGCACCACCACCCTATAATGGTGTCGTAACTGGTCCGGAGGGGTGGACCTGTTGCCTATGTGGGAGTCAAAACCCAGATTTCAGGGATACGTGTTACAGTTGTGGGGTGGCCCGTCCACATGATGCAGGAGGTAGTCTACCTGCGTCAGCTCCGTTTCAGACCGGAAGTCCCGCCTCCAGTGGCCATATTGCCACACCCGGAAGTCCCACCTCCAGCTGCCATATTGGTACACCCAGAAGTACCCCATTAATGCCTGTAATGACAGCAGCTGGTGCATATTACAACTCCTCACCGGCCAAACTGAAACTAGAGGCACTAAATGATAATATGCCTGCCCCGATTCCAGTTCCTATGTATCCTAACATTACCGTTGCAGCAGAAGCCCTGCTCCCCCCACTTCCCGATACTACCAGTGAAGTCATAATAGCCCTCACCTAATTGGTACACCCACGCCCTGTGTACACAGTCGAGCCTCCTATATGATCGTGCCCTCCAGGTTCTTCAGGATCTTTACTGCAATGGTTTAACAGTGGGACCCCATTTATATTACAGGTTCCGGTGGTCAGATCACCCTTTCCACAGTGATAGGGGATCTAGCCACCCAACATGTAGGAGCTATAGTAAATGCGACCAACATGGAGCTGCAGCATGGATCCGGGGTGGCTGCCAGAATTGTCCAACTTGGAGGCCAGGCTATACAAAATGACTCCTGGTTGTCCGAAACCAGGGGAGGGTTCAAGTTGGGAAAATAGCTTTTACAGTCCTAGGAGCCCCTGCAATGCAGCTTTATCATCCATGCAGTTGGCCCACTCTATGACCCGGAGGCCCCCGAGGATTACGCCCGCCTGTTCACGCAGGCAGTTACTAATTTCCCTTGGATATGCCTCCCGAGCATCCAGAGAGGTTATGCCCAGCAGAATTCTGGCCCTACCAGTAATTTCATGTGGCTTATTTGGCTTCCCAAAACAAACCTGCCTTCAGACCATTGTATCTGCTATCTTGTCATGGTTCACTGGTCAGCATGTAAACCTATCAGAGGTGCGCATTGTCACCAATTCTGTGGAAGATGCTCGCATGATGAAGGACACAGTTGCCAAAATGGTGAAACCTGCCAAACCCCGCCCTTATGATGCCTACTCGACTCCAGGTGCCCCAAAACATACAACTACCTGGACAGAATACCCCAAGCCCTACCACTGCCGCCACCATTGATGGACGACTCTGAGCCAACCTTCTACTTCAAATTTAATCAGGTTTCCACCTTAGTTTCTACCCTCCCTGACCCAGAAATGTGGCTTATGCCCATCTACAGGTGTATGGCAGAGATACGCAAGATGTACTCGGCAACGTGGCAGGATTTGGAATCTCTTGCCTCTATAAAAGCTGGAGATGCTTTCTAGCCGGTGATAGAGAAAACATTAGATGACACACGCCTACCGTCCCGCATCACTTATGAATCTGGACTTGAATTTTGTGCCCAATTGAAGGACTGGGCGCAGGATATGCTCACTGACCAATCTGCCTCCCTGCAAGACATCTCACAGGAGGAGAATGAGTCTGCGGATAAGTTTGCTGCCAGACTGACCCAAATGTTCACTGATTTGGGTTTTTCCACCCAGCACAAGTCACAAGCCTTATTGTTATCACAGGCTTTTATGGATGGCCTCCGCCCCGCCCTGAAGAAAGTAGTTATGGCAGCCCGCCAGAGGTGGCCACCCTCCCTCTAAAGGACTCACTCACCATTGTAAAAAGCTTTGGGCGCCGACATCTTGGTTTCGATCGCCGCCCCCCATAACGTAGGGGGACATTTACTAAGGGTCCGAGTTCCGCGATTCTGTTGAGTTTCCCGGCGCAGGCTTTCATGCGACACAAATCGGGGATCTTGGTCGTCGGACAACCCAACTGATTCGACAAACCGCGGAATTTTAAATACAAATTGTGTTTAGCAAAATCAGCACTTACATGCGTCGGGAATAAGATGGTGAACTCCGGCGGACCTCAGCGGGGAAGCGACCAACGGATGCAGGAAATCGGGCGTACGAGCTATGTGAATCATGGAAGATCTGAATCCTTGACGGACAACGCACCTCGGGGATTGCGACGGGACGGGTAAGTAAATGTGCCCTATAGTCTTGGTCAATTCATTTTCTACACTATATAGTTCTTGTGATCTTGTTACCTGAATACTTTTCTCCTCCCCACTGTGTCCCCTTCCCCTCCCTGGTTCCTATATGTTTTATTGTTTCGAACAATACAGAAGCTGGCTATGTATCAAAAAAATCCTTATTTCCTTAAATCTCTTACTTCTTACAAATCCTTCATTACTAATCCCCCTGCTTGGGGTACACCTTGCACCTTGACCTATTGTAAGACATTTTACTATGTTTTTCAAACGATAAAACCTTGTTGAAACTAAATAAAGGTAAAAATTCAAATCACCCCCCTTTCCCTAGAACTGAAATAAATCTAAATAAACAGTAAAAATCATAAACATGAGGCCTGGAGAAAGCCGGGGCCCGCGGTACAGGAGTGGCTGGCGGTTGCGGCCTAAGCACGCTATTGTCACGGTGCTTGGTACGGGGGAACCGGAGGGCTGTCCTACAGCCTGGCAGGTCTCCAGCAGGGTGGTGTTGGCAAGAAATGATCAGGGAGCGGCTGCTATAGCGGATCTCCCTGGGGCAACCCCTTAATGTCCCGAGTGTGAGTCTCTGTGTGATGGACAGGGTGCCGGTGATGAAGGCAGCCGTATTAGCAGGGACCAGACGGAGACAGAAGTTGAAGAAAACAACTTACAGTTCTTTATTTGAACCGGCAGGAACCGCAACAACGTGCCTTTAACAGGTAGATGGAGTGCTGAGATGCAAGTTGGAGGGAGCCTCAGGAGATAGTTCACCAGCCTGGATGTAGAGAGCAGGCTGGGAGGCAGCTGTGTCCTGGTAGGAAGCTTCAGCTTGTCCTGTAGGGCTTCAGGTATCACCTTTAAAGGTAAGATGATACCCCTTTCCTCACTATACTAACTATAGTCTTCTTGCTCCACTCTTCAGAGGCAGGGGCTAGGCTCTTCCTGCTCTGGTATGGGCTAGACAGAGATTTCTCACTCACTCACTGATCCCTAAGTCTACAAGATCTTCTCCTCTTCTTCTCTCTCCTGAGAGAGACTGCTCTGAGATCTGGGACCTCTCTCTGAAAGATCTGAGAGACTTCTCTCTAGACTATATATCCTAGAACATTCCTGGCCAGGGGTTTTATTACTTCCCCTCTGGTCAGGTGGTGGCTGCTCCTCCAATCACATCTCAGCTTACAAAAACAGGATGTAACACAGATCATTGGATAATAGGTTTTATACATCATATACAGATTAACTTCTGCCTTGCCAGGCAGGATTCACCACTGCAATACCCCTATGTCCTATCAGGAGCATGTAGTATAATGTGGTTACATGCAGGTGGGACGTATTCGCAAACACTCCCTCGCCATTGCATCGGCGAGGGTGTTGCACATGTGTAACAGTAACCATGGTCAGGAAGTAAGAGGTCTCCTTACGGAGATGACAATTAAGGCCACCGTGTAAGCTTGTGGGGGCTTCTAGCCATGGATGCTCCAGTAGGGGATTCTGGGAAATATGTAAAGGGTTCCAGCCTACATGGTGGCCTTAATTGGCATCTCTGTAAAGAGACCTCTTACTTCCTGACCCCAGTCACAAGCCTCTCACCCAACCAAACCAGTTCCCTGCGCTGTACTGAGGAGACCCAACCAGGGCAGAACACCATACAGTCTGTTCCTTGTGGAGACTGGTTTGGTTGTAATCCCGCATCATGTCATAAGGCGTCTTATAGGTCATCAAGTCAAGGGAACTGCCTAACAAGGAGCTAAAAGAGGCAGAGCTTTCCCTATCCCATCCGGGAAACTTAACATATTTTAACAGTAACCTCAACATGCTGCACATTGTCTCTATGTGTGTGATGTGACAGGTGGGGATGTGTCTCATGCTGCACATTGTCTCTATGTGTGTGATGTGACAGGTGGGGATGTGTCTCATGCTGCACATTGTCTCTATGTGTGTGATGTGACAGGTGGGGATGTGTCTCATGCTGCACATTGTCTCTATGTGTGTGATGTGACAGGTGGGGATGTGTCTCATGCTGCACATTGTCTCTATGTGTGTGATGTGACAGATGGGGATGTGTCTCATGCTGCACATTGTCTCTATGTGTGTGATGTGACAGATGGGGATGTGTCTCATGCTGCACATTGTCTCTGTGTGTGATGTGACAGGTGGGGATGTGTCTCATGCTGCACATTGTCTCTATGTGTGTGATGTGACAGGTGGGGATGTGTCTCATGCTGCACATTGTCTCTATGTGTGTGATGTGACAGGTGGGGATGT
This sequence comes from Engystomops pustulosus, assembly GCF_040894005.1. Lineage (NCBI taxonomy): Eukaryota > Metazoa > Chordata > Amphibia > Anura > Leptodactylidae > Engystomops > Engystomops pustulosus. Next base: position 12,086,322 of record NC_092412.1, on the reverse strand, counting down.
CTCATGCTGCACATTGTCTCTATGTGTGTGATGTGACAGATGGGGATGTGTCTCATGCTGCACATTGTCTCTATGTGTGTGATGTGACAGATGGGGATGTGTCTCATGCTGCACATTGTCTCTATGTGTGTGATGTGACAGATGGGGATGTGTCTCATGCTGCACATTGTCTCTATGTGTGTGATGTGACAGATGGGGATGTGTCTCATGCTGCACATTGTCTCTATGTGTGTGATGTGACAGATGGGGATGTGTCTCATGCTGCACATTGTCTCTATGTGTGTGATGTGACAGGTGGGGATGTGTCTCATGCTGCACATTGTCTCTATGTGTGTGATGTGACAGATGGGGATGTGTCTCATGCTGCACATTGTCTCTATGTGTGTGATGTGACAGATGGGGATGTGTCTCATGCTGCACATTGTCTCTATGTGTGTGATGTGACAGATGGGGATGTGTCTCATGCTGCACATTGTCTCTATGTGTGTGATGTGACAGGTGGGGATGTCTCATGCTGCACATTGTCTCTATGTGTGTGATGTGACAGATGGGGATGTGTCTCATGCTGCACATTGTCTCTATGTGTGTGATGTGACAGATGGGGATGTGTCTCATGCTGCACACTGGGGCAAATTTACTTACCCGGTCCATTCGCGTTCCAGCGGCGGCTTCTCCGCTCTGGATTCGGGTCCGGCCGGGATTTAATAAGGTAGTTCTTCCGCCGTCCACCAGGTGGCGCTGCTGCGCTGAAAGTAAACTCATCGCGCCGGAATGCACCGAGCTGGACCAGGTGAAGGTAAGCGGTCCTTATGCGACACATTTTCGGTTTTTAAATGCGGCGGTTTTTCCGAATACGTCGGGTATTCGTTCGGCCACGCCCCCCGATTTCCGTCGCGCGCATGCCAGCGCCGATGCGCCACAATCCGATCGCGTGCGCCAAAATCCCGGGGCAATTTAAGTACAAGCGGCGCAAAACGGAAATATTCGGGTAACACGTCGGGAAAACGCGAATCGGGCCCTTAATAAATGACCCCCATTGTCTCTATGTGTGTGATGTGACAGATGGGGATGTGTCTCATGCTGCACATTGTCTCTATGTGTGTGATGTGACAGATGGGGATGTGTCTCATGCTGCACATTGTCTCTATGTGTGTGATGTGACAGGTGGGGATGTGTCTCATGCTGCACATTGTCTCTATGTGTGTGATGTGACAGATGGGGATGTGTCTCATGCTGCACATTGTCTCTATGTGTGTGATGTGACAGATGGGGATGTGTCTCATGCTGCACATTGTCTCTATGTGTGTGATGTGACAGATGGGGATGTGTCTCATGCTGCACATTGTCTCTATGTGTGTGATGTGACAGGTGGGGATGTGTCTCATGCTGCACATTGTCTCTATGTGTGTGATGTGACAGATGGGGATGTGTCTCATGCTGCACATTGTCTCTATGTGTGTGATGTGTCTCATGCTGCACATTGTCTCTATGTGTGTGATGTGACAGATGGGGATGTGTCTCATGCTGCACATTGTCTCTATGTGTGTGATGTGACAGATGGGGATGTGTCTCATGCTGCACATTGTCTCTATGTGTGTGATGTGACAGATGGGGATGTGTCTCATGCTGCACATTGTCTCTATGTGTGTGATGTGACAGATGGGGGTGTGCCTCATGCTGCACATTGTCTCTATGTGTGTGATGTGACAGGTGGGGATGTGTCTCATGCTGCACATTGTCTCTATGTGTGTGATGTGACAGATGAGGATGTGTCTCATGCTGCACATTGTCTCTATGTGTGTGATGTGACAGATGAGGATGTGTCTCATGCTGCACATTGTCTCTATGTGTGTGATGTGACAGGTGGGGATGTGTCTCATGCTGCACATTGTCTCTATGTGTGTGATGTGACAGATGAGGATGTGTCTCATGCTGCACATTGTCTCTATGTGTGTGATGTGACAGATGGGGATGTGTCTCATGCTGCACATTGTCTCTATGTGTGTGATGTGACAGATGGGGATGTGTCTCATGCTGCACATTGTCTCTATGTGTGTGATGTGACAGGTGGGGATGTGTCTCATGCTGTACATTGTCTCTATGTGTGTGATGTGACAGATGGGGATGTGTCTCATGCTGCACATTGTCTCTATGTGTGTGATGTGACAGATGGGGATGTGTCTCATGCTGCACATTGTCTCTATGTGTGTGATGTGACAGATGGGGATGTGTCTCATGCTGCACATTGTCTCTATGTGTGTGATGTGACAGATGGGGATGTGTCTCATGCTGCACATTGTCTCTATGTGTGTGATGTGACAGATGGGGATGTGTCTCATGCTGCACATTGTCTCTATGTGTGTGATGTGACAGATGGGGATGTGTCTCATGCTGCACATTGTCTCTATGCGTGTGATGTGACAGATGGGGATGTGTCTCATGCTGCACATTGTCTCTATGTGTGTGATGTGACAGATGGGGATGTGTCTCATGCTGCACATTGTCTCTATGTGTGTGATGTGACAGGTGGGGATGTGTCTCATGCTGCACATTGTCTCTATGTGTGTGATGTGACAGATGGGGATGTGTCTCATGCTGCACATTGTCTCTATGTGTGTGATGTGACAGATGGGGATGTGTCTCATGCTGCACATTGTCTCTATGTGTGTGATGTGACAGGTGGGGATGTGTCTCATGCTGCACATTGTCTCTATGTGTGTGATGTGACAGGTGGGGATGTGTCTCATGCTGTACATTGTCTCTATGTGTGTGATGTGACAGATGGGGATGTGTCTCATGCTGCACATTGTCTCTATGTGTGTGATGTGACAGATGGGGATGTGTCTCATGCTGCACATTGTCTCTATGTGTGTGATGTGACAGATGGGGATGTGTCTCATGCTGCACATTGTCTCTATGTGTGTGATGTGACAGATGGGGATGTGTCTCATGCTGCACATTGTCTCTATGTGTGTGATGTGACAGATGGGGATGTGTCTCATGCTGCACATTGTCTCTATGTGTGTGATGTGACAGATGGGGATGTGTCTCATGCTGCACATTGTCTCTATGTGTGTGATGTGACAGATGGGGATGTGTCTCATGCTGCACATTGTCTCTATGTGTGTGATGTGACAGATGGGGATGTGTCTCATGCTGCACATTGTCTCTATGTGTGTGATGTGACAGATGGGGATGTGTCTCATGCTGCACATTGTCTCTATGTGTGTGATGTGACAGATGGGGATGTGTCTCATGCTGCACATTGTCTCTATGTGTGTGATGTGACAGATGGGGATGTGTCTCATGCTGCACATTGTCTCTATGTGTGTGATGTGACAGATGGGGATGTGTCTCATGCTGCACATTGTCTCTATGTGTGTGATGTGACAGATGAGGATGTGTCTCATGCTGCACATTGTCTCTATGTGTGTGATGTGACAGATGGGGATGTGTCTCATGCTGCACATTGTCTCTATGTGTGTGATGTGACAGATGGGGATGTGTCTCATGCTGCACATTGTCTCTATGTGTGTGATGTGACAGGTGGGGATGTGTCTCATGCTGCACATTGTCTCTATGGGTGTGATGTGACAGATGGGGATGTGTCTCATGCTGCACATTGTCTCTATGTGTGTGATGTGACAGGTGGGGATGTGTCTCATGCTGCACATTGTCTCTATGTGTGTGATGTGACAGGTGGGGATGTGTCTCATGCTGCACATTGTCTCTATGTGTGTGATGTGACAGGTAGGGATGTGTCTCATGCTGCACATTGTCTCTATGTGTGTGATGTGACAGATGGGGATGTGTCTCATGCTGCACATTGTCTCTATGTGTGTGATGTGACAGATGGGGATGTGTCTCATGCTGCACATTGTCTCTATGTGTGTGATGTGACAGATGGGGATGTGTCTCATGCTGCACATTGTCTCTATGTGTGTGATGTGACAGATGGGGATGTGTCTCATGCTGCACATTGTCTCTATGTGTGTGATGTGACAGATGGGGATGTGTCTCATGCTGCACATTGTCTCTATGTGTGTGATGTGACAGGTGGGGATGTGTCTCATGCTGCACATTGTCTCTATGTGTGTGATGTGACAGATGGGGATGTGTCTCATGCTGCACATTGTCTCTATGTGTGTGATGTGGCGGCTGCTCATGTATGTTGTGTGTTACATGTATGACATGTGCTGCTTTACCTCTGACACTGATCAGTACAGACTCCTCCCCCTCCTAACCAGCGCCCCGCCTACACTGATCACATGGTCTATGACATCACCACAGGTCCTTCATCCACTTCTCTTTACACTTGTACATCCGGGAGGCCCCGCCCCTCAGTGACATCACACTCCTCGGGTCACATGACTAGTGGATAGTGAGCAGGAGGACGTGTGTAGAGAGTGTCCTGTACTGAGGAGAGAAGAGGTAAGTGACCAGAGGAGGGAGTACAACTCCCAGCATGCTCCAGGAGCACACACACTATATGGAGGGACTACATCTCCCAGCATGCTCCAGGAGTGGACACAAAGTCTCCCTCCATGTGGGGTCCAGTATGTGCTATTAGTGAGGAGCGGCACAGTCCAGCACCATCACTCCTCCCTCAGTCCAGTGACCTCCCCTCCAGTGTCTGGAGATTCCCCATCTGTCACATCACACATGTCATGGACACAATTGCTTCATATAGAGTTTGCTCTTAGTTCTTGTCATGTTTCCTCAGGTTCTATAGATCCAGGACTCCCAGAGGTTTCTCCTAAAGATGATCCTTTCCATCAATGATCCACCAGGGATCCGGGAGAAGGACAGAGAGCAGATGGCGGCCAGGATCCTGGAGCTCACCCTGGAGATGATCTCCTTGATAACCGGAGAGGTGAGAGTCTCCCAGGACACGGCTCTTATCTCTAGGAATAACAGCGGGAAATGACTGGAGAGGTGAAGGATTCTTAGGATCTATGTAGTGATCAGTGTCTCCCCATACACAGGATTACACAGTAGTGAAGAAGTCGTCTGGTGAGTGTGTGACCCCCCGTGTGTCAGGAGGATGGACCCAGAGCCCCATCACCGAGCCTCCACCTCATTCACTGATACATGAGCAGAAGATTCTAGAACTTACCTCCAGGATCACTGAGCTGCTGAGCGGAGAGGTGAGCGCTGCCGGGAATGCTGGGACATTGTACAATAACACAAGGGAGGGGTCTGGGTGATGACTGTGTCATTGTGGGTGTCAGGTTCCTATAAGGTGTCAGGACGTCACTGTCTATTTCTCCATGGAGGAGTGGGAGTATATAGAAGGACACAAGGACCAGTACAAGGACATCATGATGGAGGACCACCAGCCCCTCACATCACCAGGTAAGAGGAGACCTTCCTGATTATAGAGGACAGAGCAGGTGTGAGGTCACCTCCTCCATCATCTCATCATCACATATAGACAATGTATCAGTCACTGTGTATATTTCCTATAGATGGATCCAGTCAGAGAAATCCACCAGAGAGATGTCCCAGTCCTGGAGATTCCCGGGATATTACACAGGAACCAGAGAGATGTCCCAGTCCTGGAGATGCCCGGGATATTACACAGGAACCAGAGAGATGTCCCAGTCCTGGAGATTCCCGAGATATCAAAGAGGAACCAGAGAGATGTCCCAGTCCTCTATATTTCCATGTTGTTAAAGAAGAACCAGAGGAGAACATCCCACTGGATCATCAGGTAGATGGAGATGAGATTCCTTTAAATCCCTATAGATGGATGTAATGAATCTTCTACTAATCTTCTCCAGCAGCAGTGAGTGGAGGGTCTATGGGATGATGTTTTTGGACTGTTTCAGCTTACGCATGTTCTTTGTGTTGGATCTTTCCAGGAAAGTTGTGGTGGAAGGAGGAGCGGAGAGGAAATCCCCTCATCAGTGACAGAGGAGGGTAAGAGCCTTTCATGTATCTTGTGGGTTATTCTTCCCTTATACATTGCAGGGAGAGGTCACATCCCGGGGAGGAGATAATGATGACACGGACACCTCCTGATTTCTTTGACTGCATCTGTAAAAGTCTGAGCCTTCCAGTAAATATGGTGCGCTTGAGGAGGGCCTATATTGAAATACCCTCATCCTGGGCAACCTCTTTAAAAAGTTTATGCCTAATTGATGGGCAGTAAATACACTGAAGGACCTGCAATGATGTCATGATCAAATGACCTGAAGCTATGTACAATCTGGCTAAGCCTTACCATACAACAGAAATAATAACTACAATGATGCAGGACTCCAAACACCATATAGCAGTAAAATCCAAGTACACTTCAGATGCAATTAAAGGTATATATTTGTTTTCGGCCAAGTTTCATGGAAAATGTAACATTTTGGCTGATGTGACAGGCTTTGTCAAGCACGGTAGCTGCGGAGGATGCGTTGTCTGGTGCTCCTGGAGTTACCACACCTTGGCGTTCTGGGCTGCTTTTTATAACTCTTATTTTACACCGATCCTGGCTTGTCAATATTAAAGACCAGTTCCGCGATCGAGGAGAAGAGGGCCATAGGTAAGTATGTTAAGTTTAATTTAACTTAGTATTAGTGATAACACTAAAATGGGGATAGTAAGGGCAAGGAGGCTGAAAAACGGTGGATATTACAGGGCAGGAACTTTTCCACTTCCAAGTTGAGTACATGCACTAAACATGGCACGTGCATCAACTTGGCTCGTCCCAAAGCTACAAGGTTCTGGTCGTTGTCACACACCCTCTTTGCAGGCTCTAGGTTCATCGAGTTTTGGCGCTGGACTGACTGGATGAGGAAACGGAGGAGGAGGCAACAAGTGATGTCTGTTGATCTTGGGTGGAGGCAGAATATGAGCCAGAGCGCCACCTGACTTAGAACCGGACGCCACTATGTAAACCCGGTGGACATTTAAGGAGAGGTAGCGTCCCTACCCTTGCTTACTCGTCCATGTTGTGATGTCCGCCTCGAGACTAATTGCGCTGAGCAGTGCACATATGATTTTGTTCACCACCTGTTGGCGCAGGGCGGGAACTGCCTGCTGTGAAATGTAGTGGCGGGTGGGGACTTCATATTGTGGGCCATCACATCTTTAAAGTTGTCCATCTATACCATCAGAGCTTATGCTGGCAATGAGCCAAACTTACACTTTCTGCCGATTATTCGGATGATGTGGAGCTGAACGGATTGCTTGGACAGGCTTCATGAAGGTGGCTATAGGAGTGGTGGCATTCCATTCTCCCTGTTGGGAGGCAGGTGGACTTGTGACTAGGGAAGCGGTGGAACAGGCTGGCCCAAATGAAGCAGCAGGGGGATCCTTTGGTGTTACTGGATTCTTTTGGTGTCTCAGCCACTGCACCTCATGGTTACTTTGCGGGTTCCTTTTCCCACAAGGTGGCAACGCTTTATGGACACATGTTCTGTCTTCTGCTAGACAAAATGACACCCTGCAGGGTTTCCTTTGCTTCCTGGGTGTGGGCAGTATGACGTGACTAAGGGCTAACCACTGTCCTTGGCCCTCTTTCACTTGTTCTTCTGGCTGTCTGGGGTTTCCTGACTGCCACCTCACCCCTCACTACTTCCACTAAGCCAGTGATGGCAAACCTTTTAACCCCTTAATGACCGCCGTATCGGCTTTATACGGCGGTCATTAAGGGTACTTCTTCTGACGCGTACACCTTTCTACGGCGGCGCGTCAGAAGATGATTTCGGGACACCAGGTTTAGCTGGTGCCGGTGTCGGGCTGTGATATCACAGCCAAGACCCGGCACTAACACCCGGGATCGGGAAAACTCAGATCCCGGGTGTTTAACCCCTTACACGCCGCGGTCAAGCATGACCGCGGCGTGCAAGTGTGTCCCCCGTGGATCGGACCCCTCCGGTGAGCTTACCGGGGGATCCGATCCCTCCTGCCGCTGCCCCAGGTCCCGACGAGTGACCCGAGGATGCCGTCTTCTGTCCCCGCTGGGTTCTGCCTTCCTGGCAGGACCCGGCTGTAAGTAACTGAGCATGCGCGGCATCATCCACAGCGCGGCATGCTCAGTTACTTACACTATACACTGCAATACAAGTGTATTGCAGTGTAAAGGCTTGAATAAGCGATCGGATGATCGCTTATTCAAGCCAAGAAGAAGAAAATGTAAAAAAGTATAAAAAAATTTTTAAATCTTTTTATAATATAATTAAATAAATAAATAAAATAAAAGTCCCATAATCTCCCCAGTAACACATAAAATGCAAATAAAGTATATAAAACACAAAAACACGTACATATTTTCCGCGTCGTATTAATCTGTACAATAAATCTAAATCAATATTGAACCCGCTCGGTGAACTACGTAAAAAAAAAACTTCCCATAATATACAATTTTTCATCAAACACCATCACAAAAAATGTTCTAAAAAGTGATCAATAAAAGTTACGTTCCCTAATATGATACGACTGAAAAGAACAACTGATTTTGCAAAAAATAAGCCCTCAACCAGATCTGACAACAGAAAAATACAGAAGTTATGGCCCTGAAAAGTTGTCAATAGTAAAAACAATGCGATTTTCTCCAATATTGGTTTTGCTTAGGAAAATTGAGCAAAGATAAGAAAAACTGTATAAATGAGGTATCACCGCAATCGTAGTGAACCAGAGAATAAAGATAAAATATTATTTTTACGTTACGGTGAGCGGGGGGGGGGGGGGGGAATGCTCACAATCCAAAATAAAAATTGATGATTTTGTTTGTGTTCCCCTTGAAATAGTTAATAAAATCTCATGAATAAGCTTTAGACTCCCAAAATAAATTATCTTTACATTGTATCTCATCCCATAAATAATAAGCCCTCATAAGTTCGCATTACCAAAAAAAATAAAAATTTACAGGTCGTACAATGTGACAATACAAATCTGCTGTGGACGGCGCCTCCATTCATTCTATGCTCGGCCGTGCGCCCGTACAGCAGTCACCACCACATATGGGGTATCAGTACACTCGGGAGGAATTGGACATCAAACGTTGCAGTGCGTTTCATCATATAATTTATTCTGAAAATGTCAGTTTTGGCCTAAATGAATGTATTTTCCAAAAAAATTCCATAGTTTCTAAATCGCAGGTCCATATTTTTTAACCCATGTGAAACACTTAAAGGGTTAATAGACTTAATAGAAGTTGTTTTACATACGTTTAGGGGTGAAGTTTCTATAGTGGGGTAATTTATGGGGTTTTACTATTACTTAGGCCTCTCAAAGTCACTTGGAAGCTGAGTTGTCCCTCAAAATGTGAGTTTTGGCAATTTTCATGAAAATAAGAAAAATCGCACCTAAAGTTCTGCACCTCATAACATCCTAGAAAAATGACCGGAAGCATAAAATATCATCCCAACATAAAGCAGATATTCTGTAAATGTTAATTATCAAACTTTTTGGGCAGTTTTACATCTTGTCTGGAAACCAGAACATTTCAAACTTGGAAAATGAAGAATTTTTACAAACTTTTGCCAAATGTTCACTTTTTTTCAGAACGAAACGCAAAACTTTTCACTTAAATTTTATAACTAACATGAAGTACAATGTGTCACGAGAAAACATTCTCAAAATCACCCGGATATGTTAAAGCGTTCCGAAGTTATAACCAATTATCGTGAGACATGTCAGATTTGAAAAATCGAGTCTGTTCATTGAGCTGGAAACTAGTGTCGGTGATAAGGGGTTAAAGACCGGGTGCCCAAACTACAACCAAAACATATTCATTTATTGCAAAGTGCCAGCACGGCAATTTAAGTAGTAATTTATTGCTACCTGTTCTACCACAACTTTTAATCATATCGGCCTTATCGGTTAGAGGACAACAAAACAGTTGAAAGAAGAAGGGCAAATTTGGACAAATGATGTAGCATCTCACTATGGTCCCCCTGTACAGGAAGACGCCTAGCTCTAAAGATAATCCTATCCTTTGCACATGTTCTAATTTTTCCTGCAGCCCCAAGCAATCAAGAATGTGTTGCTTTAAATTAGCCTGAGAGCATCATTTCTTGAGTTGCCTGGGACTGCAGGATGATTCTTTAAATTCTATGTCGAGTGCTATATTGATGGCTTGGGTGCCCAAAAAGAGGGTTCCGAGTGCCACCTCTGGCACCCATGCCATAGGTTCGCCACCACTGCACTAAGCCCTCAATGCTGCCCTTCTTCTGTCTGCACATTGCACTAAGCCACGGCTGGCGTGTGGCCTGCTGCCAATAAAATGAGATTTGCAGTACTGTATTTGAGCTCCTGCTGAATCCTGCCAAATTGTGACCTTCCTGCTGCCGCCCTGCCTCTGCACTGCTACCACCTGTTGTCCGGACCCTCCCAGCTACCCTGGTGAGGCAGGAATAACGTAGTCTGTCCTCCTATTCGGTGTGCTGCACTCTAAGGTCTCTCCTCCATTTACAACCTTGCGTGCTGCGGACTGCCAGCTTAAGTCCCCCACGGGTCAGCAGCCCTTGGTGTGTCTCTGGTGCTCCTCGTTCGACGGATCGCTGGTTCCCCTGTTGGAGCTTCCCCCGGGTGAGCTCTGGTGCCGACTTCCGTCGTGCTGACCTGACTGCGGACACAAGGTGGGTGCTGCCATATTGCTCCACCTGGTCCAGTGCTGCACCAGGGCGCTGCTCCACAGCCGGTGAGTGCCGGCGAATAAGACATCTGTGCTCTCTAGGTGGCTCCTGCAGGCAAGTGGGTGTCAGAGAGTGAAAGGCTCTGGGCCTGCTGATTACAAGAATGGGCTCTCCCCATGGCCAGGATTCAGCTGAGATGCCTCTAGCCATTGATACCACTAGTGTAAGGTCCACTTGGCTGAATGTACTGCTGCAGATGACACAATGGGACTCATTTACTAAGGTTTGCTCGCACACTTTTGTTGGACTGTAAGCCGCTAAAGCGGCTTGCACAGGTATTTGTGTGTCTGCTGGGATTGTGGCGTACGCAACCCTTTTTGTGGTTCTGCTGCGATGGCTTCCACTGATTCGGACTTAGCGCTGGATTTAACTTTCAACTTGCTACATACACTGTTTGCTTTAGACTTTGAGTATCATAGTATCATAGTATATAAGGCTGGAAGGAGACGCAAGTCCATCAAGTCCAACCTTCAAGAATTAAATAAATGTTTTATCCCCATAACCCGTGATATTTTTTCTCTCCAGAAAGTCATCCAGGCCTCTCTTGAACATGTACATAGAGTCGGCCATAACAACCTCCTGCGGCAGAGAGTTCCATAGTCTCACTGCTCTTACAGTAAAGAACCTTTGTCTATGGTGATGGTAGAATCGCCTCTCCTCTAGGCGCAGAGGATGCCCCCTTGTCCTGGTCACAGGCCTAGGTATAAAAAGATCTTTGGAGAGATCCTTGTACTGTCCGTTCAGGTATTTGTACATTGTAATGAGGTCTCCCCTCAGTCGTCTTTTTTCTAAACTGAATAATCCCAAATTTTGTAATCTGTCATTGTATTCTAGTCCCCCCATTCCCCTAATAATCCTGGTTGCTCTCCTCTGCACCCGTTCCAGCTCTACTATATCCTTTTTATATACTGGTGCCCAAAACTGTACACAATATTCCATGTGTGGTCTGACCAGGGATTTGTATAAGGGCAGAACTATGTCTTTATCATGAGAATCTATTCCTCTCTTGATACATCCCATTATTTTATTTGCTTTAGCAGCAGCCGCCTGGCTCTGGTCACTAAAATTAAGTTTACCATCCACCAATACGCCCAAGTCCTTTTCAGCTTCAGTTTTACTAAGTAATTGACCGTTTAGAACATAATTATACTTTTTGTTTCCATGGCCCAAGTGCATAACTTTACATTTATCTACATTAAACCTCATCAACCATTTCTCTGCCCATCCCTCAAGCTTCCACAAATCCCTCTGTAATGCTAAACTATCGACCTCAGTATTTATTACTTTACACAGCTTAGTATCATCTGCAAATATTGAAACTTGACTGTGTAAACCCACTACAAGGTCATTAATAAAAATATTAAAAAGAAGTGGCCCCAATACTGACCCCTGTGGCACTCCACTGGTAACATCAACCCAATCTGAGAATGTGCCATTAATGACCACCCTCTGTTTTCTATCACTAAGCCAATTACTTACCCAGATACACAGATTTTCTCCTATTCCCAGCAGTCTCATTTTATATACCAACCTTTTATGTGGCACGGTGTCAAATGCCTTTGAAAAGTCCAGATATACAACATCCACAGCGTCCCCCAGATCCAGTCTTGAACTTACCTCCTCGTAGAAACCAATCAGATTAGTCTGACAGGACCGATCTCTCATAAACCCATGCTGACGCTGGGTTATAAGGTTGTGCACAGTGAGATACTCCAGGATAGCATCTCTAATAAACCCCTCAAATATTTTCCCCACCACAGCAGTTAGACTTACGGGTCTGTAGTTTCCAGGATCGCTATTTGATCCTTTTTTGTATATTGGTACCACATTTGCTATGCGCCATTCCTGTGGAACATAACCAGTCCTCAGTGAATCTTCAAATATTAAAAATAACGGTCTGTCTATCACCGTACATAATTCATGCAGAACCCGGGGGTGTATGCCATCTGGCCCAGGTGATTTATCTATCTTAGTGGTTGCGAGGCGGCGCCGTACCTCTTCCTGGGTTAAACTGTTGACATTATAAAAAGAATTTACATTATTCCTCATTGTGTCTTCCACCAGGGGATTTTCCTGGGTAAAGACAGTTGAGAAGGCGACATTCAGTAGATTGGCCCTTTCCTCATCTCCTTCCACCATGACCCCCATGTTATTTCTAAGGGGACCCACACTCTGTTTTTAGTTTCTTATCATTTATATACTTGAAAAATAATTTGGGATTATTTTTGCTCTCCCTGGCAATATTTCTTTCAGTCTCTATTTTTGCGGCCTTTATCTGTTTTTTACAGGATTTATTTTTCTCTCTATAATCCTGTAATGCCTCATCGCTACCTTCACGTTTTAGCACCTTAAACGCTTTATCTTTCTCGCTTATTGCTTTCCTTACAAGACTAGTTAGCCACATAGGGTTTTTCTTGTTCCTTTTATGCTTTTTCCCATAAGGTATGTGTTTCTCACAGGACTTTTTCAGAATATATGAGAAAAAGTCCCATTTTTGGGAGTGTCACAGTGAACCAGGCTACATCTGCAGCTCTCTTTAGATTTTGTTATAGTGACACAATGAACTCTGCTAAAGCTACAGCTCCCACAGATATTGCTATAGTGGCAAAAAGCCACAGCCGTTGGGAGTTTTTCATCATAGGACTCTTCCGATGATCCACCATCCACTCCCTCACCCTCCAATAAAAGTCCTTGGGAGTCTTTAAACACTATGTCTACTACTGGGGCAGGTGTATGGGCCACTGAATCTTAGCTATGAGAGTCATCGTATAGCAGGACTTACATCCACATAACTTGTGGCTGAAACGGCTTTGCTAATTTGAAGAGAAGTGGAGAACTCTCCACTTCCAACTGAGGAAGAAAGAATTGAAAAGGTAATCACACATAAGTTCATGCACTGTCTACCATGTAATTGACCAATGCCTCAACTTCGTGTCTGTCAGTACATTCTGGCGCCTAGTTGTACCAGAGGAACTTGGAGCAGGCAGAGACGTAACACGTAGTCTCCCTGCAGCACGGGCTCCATCACCACCATGTCAGGCTTCGTTTGTAGTGGACCCACTGGACCACCATGCACGATGACATCAGCTGACACTTAGGACCGGAATCTAAGTGGTACCCGGTCTTCACCAGAGCCCGCTGCAAAGCGAGTTGGACTTTCTGCGGGGTGGTACCACCAGGTCGTTCTGCTCTGGAAGGCAAGGCAAGGTACACAGGCGTTAGGCAGAATCGTAGTCGGAGACAGACAGGAGGTCAGGACAGGCAGCAGAGGAGACATGGTGGGTGGAAGACGCGTTTCATCACCCAAATTGGGCCCAGGAAGCGAGGACCGAGCATGTAGCTGGGAATCTTCAGTCGGACATACTTGGATGACAGCCACACTTAATCCCTCGGAGAGAAGATCAGTGGGGGCCTGCGCTTTTTGTCCGCCTGGGTTTTGGTTCAGGCAGACACCTGAAGAAGGGAGAGAGACGAGTTTGTTCCCAGATGGACTTAAGATCTCTGACCAACTGCTCCACGGCAGGAACATCAGAAGTCAGCGACAGCGGTAGAGGTGGACAAGGATGGTGTCCATAGACAATGAAGAAAGGGACTGAGCTGGCAGATTCGGAATCCAAGGAATTATAGGTGAATTCTGCCCACAGCAACAGAGTGGACCAGTCGTCTTGATGGGCAGAAACAAAATGATGGAGGAAACATCCCAGAGTCTGGTTAACTCTATATACCTGTCCATTGGACTGAGGGGGGTACGCAGAGGAGAGATCCAACTTTACTTGAAGTTGACTGCAGAGAGTACACCATAAGCGGGAAACAAACTGGACAACCCTGGTCAGAGAAGATGCACTCAGGAAGTCCATGTAGCTGGAACATGTGGGTGAAGAACAACCTGGCAATGTGAGGGACTTTCGGCAGACCTGGCAGAGGCACAAAATGGGACATCTTGGAGAACCGGTCAGTTACCACCCAGATGACGGTACTCCCAGAGGAAGATGGAAGATCCGTGATGAAGTCCATAGCCACGTAGATCAGCTGGTACTCAGAGTGTCCAACACGAGTATTAAAAGCGGTCTTCCTCTCCTCTCCCTCGCGGATACCAATGAGGTTGTAGGCCCTATGAAGGTCCAGTTTGGAGAAGACCTTGGCTCCACATAAGCGGTCAAACAGTTCTGTGATCAATGGCGAAGGATAGGGTTTCTTAATGCTGACCTTGTTAAGACTGTGATCGTCTATACATGGACGGAGTGACCCATGTTTTTTGGTCAGATGAAGCTTGCTCCAGCTAGAGAAGATTTCCGTATGAACCCCCCTGTGGGTTCTCTTTGATGTAGTTTCGGGCACAGAGAGTGGGTATACCTGACCCTGAGGAGGAGACATACCCGGCAGCAGATCAACAGGGAAGTCATAGGGGCAGTGCGGTGGCAAAGTCTCAGCTTGCTTCTTTGAAAAGACTTCTGCAAAGTCTTAATGGGAGACCCTCCAGAAGCTTGGAGCCCACAGAAGAGACCGTGATAGGATGAGGAACCACCATGCAGTGAGACCGGCAATCAGATCCCCATTGAAGAATCTCCCCCGTCTTCCAGTTAAGCACAGGTGCGTAGAGCTGCAACCACGGAAGACCCAACAGAAGACATGGACCGGGGTAGCACATAGAAAGACAGTATCTCTTTATTTAGTGCTCCAACTTGCACAAAGGCTCAGTGTGGTACCGGATCAGAGAGGGTTTGGCCACTGACAGAGGACATTACCAGAGGCTTCTTGTGGCTGACCACAGGGAAGTGATGCTGGGAGACTAGAGCAGCATCCACAAAGTTTCCTGCAGAACCGGAGTCCAAGAAGGAAGAAACCTGGAACTGAGCACCTGTCCCTAAGCTGAGCAGAACAGGAAGTTTCAGACGTGGAGACGCTTTGTTCTCACCCAGGGACGTTTTCCCCCAAGAAGCATTTCCCGTACGCTGAGGATGGGTGGACAGGTCTGGAGGAAGTGTTCCGGGTTGGCACAATAGAGGCAGAGGTTCTCCAGGATGAACAAGTGTGTGGCCAGGTAAGAGGCGCGGGCGATGCGCTTGCGAATACGGAGGGGCACGGTTTGCTAACTAATGCTTAAATACGCTCCACCTACCTAATTTGACTTCACCTATGATATGTGGCCACTTTATTTAAAAAAAATTTTTTAGGGCCCCTTGTATTTCCAAGTTTGTACCGTGTGATACTTACCTCTTCTATGGACTTCCTGAAGTGCAGTAAATGTTTTTCTATGAGGGAGTAGCATGTTGGACTGGAGAGGAATCTGCAGTAAATGACACAACGTCTCTGCTCCTCCCCTGCCCCCGCTGCGGGTGACTACAGGAGCAAGGTCTGTTGTCAGCTGGGAGGAGGAGAACAGCAGCGAGGACCAGACACAGACTGCAGTAGTGGAGCCCAAATCAGTTCTGTAATTCTGTGTGCCGGGTCCTAGCAGTGATGTTCTAGTCCAGTGTCCTGTATATATGGCTGCCCGGGGCTCCCCCCCTGTGTCACCCACTGTCTAGGACTGTTAGGCTCAGCTCCAGGGGGAGATGGGAATCTCTGGTCACACAACCCTCTCATGTCCTGGAAGTAGAAGAATCCCAATGATTTTTGGATTTTAATTGAATTGTATGTGAATAGTTTTATATTTGCAAAGAATATACATAACTTTTCTATCAATAGATGACTGTATGTTACTGACTGGCCATTTTACTTCTGCTTCTGGGGAAAGGAAACTTCCATTATTGATTTTTTTTTTTTGGTTATATTTTCTAGGAGATGAAAGTACAAGAGGTTCCCATGGACATCCCCCCTCATCTCCTTGTGGTGAAGTAGAAGATAATCAGTCACTTCTTTCCACAGAGGAGGGAAATCATGGAGATCAGAGGCAGTTTTCATGTACTGAATGTGGAAAATGTTTTAGCAGGAAAGATAAGCTTTTTAGACACCAGAGAACTCACAAAGGAGTGAAGCCGTTTTCATGTCCTGAATGTGGGAAATATTTTACCAGGAAATCGCATCTTGTTGCACATGAGAAAGTTCACACAGGGGAGAAGCCATTTATTTGTTCTGAATGTGAAAAATGTTTCAGCAATAATTCTTTACTTGCTAAACACTGGAGAACCCACACAGGGGAGAAGCCATATTCATGTACTGAATGTGGAAAATGTTTCAGCGATATTTCAAATCTTTTTAGACACAAGAAAATTCACACAGGGGAGAAGCCATTTTCATGTCCTGAATGTGGGAAATGTTTTATCAGCAAATCACATCTTGTTATACATAAGAAAATTCACACAGGGAAGAAGCCATTCTCATGTACTGAATGTGGAAAATGTTTCAGCGATAGTTCAAATCTGGTCATGCATCAGAGAATTCACACAGGAGAGAAGCCATTTTCTTGTACTGAATGCGGGAAATGTTTTTTCCGGAATTCACTTCTTGTTGCCCATAAAAAAATTCACACACAGGAGAAGCCATTTTTATGTACTGAATGTGGAAAATGTTTCAACCATACTTCAGGTCTTGTTAAACATCAGAGAATTCACACAGGAGAGAAGCCATTTTTATGCCATGAATGTGGGAAATGTTTTATTCGGAAATCACATCTTACAAGACATCAGAGAATTCACACAGGAGAGAAGCCATTTTCATGTCCTGAATGTGGGAAAAGTTTCATTCAGAAATCAAATCTTGTGGAACATGGGTTAATTCACAAAGGACAAAAGCCATGTTCATGTACTGAATGTGGAAAATGTTTCAACAATAGTTCAAGTCTTCTTAAACACCGGAGAAGTCACACAGGAGAGAAGCCATTTTCATGTCTTGAATGTGGGAAATGTTTTGGGGAGAAACAAAGTTTTCTAAGACATCAGAGAACTCACACAGGGGAGAAGCCATTTTTATGTCTAGAATGTGGGAAATGTTATAGCAGGAAAGATAAGCTTTTTACACATCAGAGAACTCACACAGGGGAGAAGCCATTTTTATGTCTAGAATGTGGGAAATGTTATAGCAGGAAAGATAAGCTTTTTACACATCAGAGAACTCACACAGGGGCGAAGCCATTTTAAAATTTTTTAGACTACGATAGTCTAGATATTGTTGTATTTATTTCTTTAGAATAAAAAATCTTTATACAGCGTCAGCATTGCTTTACAGGTCATGGGTTACATAAATAGACAAAATACTACACTACAGAGGAATAAATGTGGTTAGATAGAACAACAGGAATGATGGCCCATCTCATAAAAACTTCTATGACCGTATATGTTACCTAAAAGCTAAGTTACGTGAGTTGAACATATGGTTGGGCCAACCATCATGATTATCCTTTCTATAAAGACCTGTTCTGTATAATTGGCCTATGTATATTTACTTATCACACAACAGTCACCTATAGGTGACTTCTATAGGTAATGTTGAATCTGATTCTTGTTTAGATTTTTCTACATTTTTAAGGATAAGCATAAAAAACACTACATAACACGTAAGAGTTACAAAAACGCCAATAAAAACAGGCAACAAAGTCAGGGCTCTTAGGAAGGCAGGAAAAAGCAGGTCAAAATCGTAAGTAGAAGTCATACTCGTCGAATCTAATGTTGGCATTTCGAGGGTCACAACAGGAGAGAAAATATTCCAGTATAGATGGGCCGGACGATGAACCATTACCGTTATGCTGAGGCTGTGAGGTAGAATATGAAGGCCCAGCAAAACCACAAAAACAATAGGTATAAATTACCTGATACTGAAACAGCTTGAAGGAAATCTACCATCAAAATCCAGCACAATTAAACCAGGGGCACTTATAGATCCAGGCACTGTGACTGTGGTATCTTCTTAATATCCATGGCCTCCTTCCTTATAAAAAAAATGATGCTAATTACCCCCAAAGGGCTCCTAGTGGTGTTACAGATGCCTCTCTGTGATGCAGCTTCACGGGCTTTTACACTGTCTCACCCTTCCCCTCTGCTGCTGGTCAGCACTTCTCTCCCCACTGTGCTTGATTTATTCTCGCTTTAGCAGAAGAAGTTTCAGCACAGTGGGAGGGGGTGTGTGCTCCTTGCACACTGTAACAGCCTGGAAATCTGCAGCATGGATTTGGATGGAAGATTTAATTCCACCAGATGTGCAGCATATCTCCCCTCTCTGAACCAGAGCACCAACAAACACCTCCCTAAGATACTACCAGTCCTCTGCTGACAGTGAGGTCCACAATGATGATGGAGAGGGCAGCCATTTCTGAGCCTTGTGGTATCATGCACTGGAGGGGAGGCAGTGGGAAACCTTCAAAAGCTGTAAGAGAATCTGTATGTACTGCTGCAAGCCTGCACTAGCAAGAAATGACCTCCGCTGTGAGTATTTTCTTATGGTATGTTGTTTTACGTACTTTGTGTGCAACAAATACTTGAAACCACTGTGTAATCCAATCAAATACTTTATATAAATCCTTGGATGACAAACATAGACATAAGGCATATAAATACTTCACCAATTTCTGGCTCAATATGCTGAAGTCCACAATTAAAAGTCCACGCTATGTTAACCTGGTTCACTGAGACGCTGAACGCCCGGTGTGTCCAATGACGTTTCGGAGGTAGCCCCTCCTTCCTCAGACATGCGTAGTGCCGGTCAGGTGAGGGTTTAAATACATACGGAGCATTATTACAATACAATATTCAAACAAAACCCTATAACAACAATAGTACAGGAATTACATATAATATACAATAAAGACAACATGAAGAATGTACCAAAAAGCCTTCTATAAAAATGCACTGAAGCAGCACTGTTCATTCAATCCGCGGGGTTGTAATGTATCTAACTTGGTGATCCAAAATACCTCTCGTTGTAGGAGTTTTTTATTTAAACCCCAATCATTATCTTGTGTGACCTCTTCCAAAATTACGGTAACCACCGCAAATCGCTCACTTGGTGTGTGTTTTCTCAAAAGTGTCTAGCAACACCCGTTTCCTGTTTAACCTTTTCATTACTGGCCATTAGTTCTTCCTCCGTTTTGTTAAGATATTGTCTAATGAGAGACTTATGTTCATTAAGTCTAACACGAATGGCTCTGCTGTTTGGCCCACGTATGCGAGTCCACATGGGCACTTTAGCATGTACACAACTGCTTTGGTGTTACAGGTAAAGAACCCCTTTAATTGAATTTTATGTCCTCTCCTAGGGTGGCTGACGAAATCACCTTTAATAATATTTGAACAATTTCCGCAAGCTAGGCACGGGAAAGTGCCATTCCTCTTAGCGGCAAGAAACATTTGCCGTAACTTTTTCTTGACAGTAATGTCTGATCTCACTAATTCATTAGCGACTGACCGACCCTTTTTATAAGTAAACTTGGGGCGATCTTTAAACAGTAGCCCATATTTAGGATTGTGGGAAAGGATATTCCAATTTTTTAGAATTGTTTTTTTAATTAATTTAGCGTGTTTGTCATTTTGGGAAAGGTAGGTAATTCGATCTCCTACTTTTTTCGGTCTAGCTGCTCTAACACTCTCTGTAGGTAATTCTGAAACTTCATGTCCCACTCTTTCTACTTCATTTTTTGGGGGTTAATTGTTTTTTGTTGCTGTTTTAAGTACTTTCTCTAGCCTTCTCTACTTTTTTCTTCCATCATTTTGGTAGAGGTCATAATTGTTTTGCTTTGTAAATTAACCCAAGGCCTACATCCTGGAGAGCGTTATTCCCTTGGTTGGCTGCTAGGAAGGGGTTTCTTTTCATTATGGTAATTATTTTACGATAAGCCAATAATATTGTCTTCCATGGGGCTCCAGGTCTCTTTGCATTTGCACCAGTGCTTTCTTTCTCAGGATAATAACAATCTTTTTTTTTTTTTTCTTTTAAAAAAGCTTTATTGATTTTTACATAAATTATACACATAATACATATATGCACCAATATTTCCTACATTTCTTACATATAATAGATTCCATGCATAGAAAAGTACTCCTGTGCGTATTAATTTACATTCCAATCTTAGCACTACATTATAGTCTATACAAAATCCAAATAGACCCAAAATATTAAAGTGCCATCTATATACAAACATTAACCTAAAGAATGAAGTCTCTAGATAAATACAAAACCGTTTCCATTTTCTCCACATCCCCCTCCCCCCCCCCCCCCGACAGGAGGGGGAAAAAAAATTATAACTATAATAAATTTTATTGGATGATTCTTAAGAGTATTAACCTTCCCGTCTTCCCATATGCTGGTTTGTCTAATTCAATTTGTCCCAAGTTCTAGCCCATTTCTGCATAGTACCCCTCCTCTCAGCTTGTATTCTTTCATATTCTTTTACCTTTAAGGATAGATTTATCCACCTCCTAATTATTTTCCTACCACTGTTGCTTCCCCATTCCCTTACAATCAGCACTTTCGCCAGCATCATCAATTTGAGAATAGTTACTTTAAGGGTTGATCTACTTTCCACGGGGCTACATCAAGATGGAAGGAATAAGAGATAATTCTAAGATGGTATTCACCCGCTGGAATACTTCACTCCAAAACTCGTGAATTGCCTGACATGACCGTATTACATGGGTGAAGTCAGCTCCGAGCTCTCCACATTTGAAACATAGGGACGATTCCCTGATTTTCATCCTGTGCAGATCTATAGGGGAGTAGTACAGCATGTAAAGAATCTTAATCTGTATTATTCGATGGTTTTCGTTTGTTGATCCCATCTTGGCATTTCTGTAGATCCCACCCCATTCCTCCCTCGTTATAGCTCCTACCTGCTTTTCCCATCTTTCTTGTGATTTGTGAGAAACCCCCACGGAATACCCCTTAACCAAAAATTTATAAATACCCGCGATCAAGCCCCTTTTTTTTCTTGTGTTTTGCACATATTCTAAACAATCATGTGAATTTATTTCAAAATTTTTCCTCACTCTAATTGCATTAATAGCGTGAACTAGTTGAAAATATCTTTAAAAATCCTTTTCCCTTAATGCATATTTATCCTTAAAAAAATTGAAATTTACCACTCTTCCATTTTCTAATATCTGTGCAAAATATTTTATACCCTTCCTTTCCCAAAATGTTGGATCTGGCAATCTCCCTAATTCGGGAAATTCTTCATTATACCACAATGGAGTGCAATCTAGTATTCCATTAATGTGTAGAATTTTCTTAACCTCTTTCCATCCCCTAAACACTGCCCTTTTCATACTAATTTTCTTATTCCCCTTATGATCTGCATTCTTTTCCAGTGTTTCAAATACCGAGCTCGCGTGGTTATCCCTCATTATAAGTGCTTTAACTGGATCCGTCACATCCTTCCAGCCCACTATCCTAGATAGTTGAGCTGCCAAATAATATCCAAAAAGAAAATGAATCCCTATTCCTCCTTCTGAGATTGGCTTGTGCCAGTGTCTAAGCTTTATTCTAACCCTTTTTCTGCCCCAAATTAGCTCATTAAACAAAGATTCCATAGCCTTGAAAAAGGAGTTATCTATCCATATGGGACAGACTGCCAAGAAAAAAAGGGTTTGTGGTAAGAGAACCATTTTAATTAAGGCAACTGTGTCTGCAAAGGAGAGTGGCAACTTTTCCCATAGCTGTATTCTTCCTCTTACTATTTTAATTAATGGTTTTAAATTTAAGGTATCATATTCCTCAATCTTCGCGGAAATTTTAACCCCCAGAAATCTGATCAGTGGTTTTACGTTTAGCACTGGTCTTAGTGAACCATCTGACTTTACTTCCTAGAAATATGTGGCTTATCCAACCGTTCCGATCTACCGCTGCTTTTGAACATTTTCCTGCTTTTACTGCTCATTCAATATGTCGCTTGTGGTACAGGGGTTTTTTTCTTCTGAAAATGATCCCAGGCACTCAAATATCCCCTGGAATGAACGGTGTTCCAATTTACCTGATTGACCTCTTCTGGAGATTTTGGGTCTGTAGGAGCTACCTCCGGCTGAGGAGGAGCCTCTTCCTTTGGTGGACTGCTTCTTATATAGTCCCTGGGAATAGTCTCGGGCCTGTCCCTGGGACTTGAATGACCGACCCATTGTACTAAAAAGACAATTAAAATTATGGGCAGGCTTTTTAAAATCTGCAAAAGATTTCCTAGCCCTGTATCTTATTTTAACCTCCTGAGTAAATTTTGGTTGAAAAAGAGGTTAGCTGTTTCCATATTAGTAAACTTGTGTGCCTAGCATCTAGCATCTCGCAGCAGTGAGCCATTTTCCCTCCTCACATTAGTGACAAAATTAAAATTCTGTCCCACTATGAGAACCGCTCTGCTTATGGGGTATAGCAGCGCTATTGCAACATCCCACACTGGGGCCTAGCCTTTTCTTGGGGCCTGGAGGCAGCCGGGGCCCTGAACACCGGAGTGGTTGTGGCCTATAGCGCGCTGATGTCATGGTGCTTCGTATGGGGACCGGAGGGCTGTCCTACACCCTGGCAGGTCTCCAGCAGGTGGTGTGTGCACGAAATATGGAGGGAGAAGCTGATGTACTTGTTTCTCCCTGGGGCAACCCCTGAGTGTCTTTAAAATAGGGTCCCTACGTGATGGATGGGGAAGCCCGTGGTGGTAACAGGGATCAGACGGAGGAAACGTTTTGCAAATCAATTCACGGTTCTTTATTGAACAACAGGTAGCAGGCAACGGGCCTAAGGAGTCTCACAGCAGATCTGGATTCTGGTACTGGAGTGGTCATGGAGAATGGTCCTCAGGAATAAAGCACCAGCCTGGTAATAGGTACAGGCTGGGATAATGGAGATGGAGCTGTGTCCAAACTGTGGAAGCTGCAGCTCTGGATTAGAGTCTCCTGATTGGATTGGGTGTAGGTGTCTCTCTCTTCAGCCTGACAGCAGGTCTGACTCTCTGCTGTGTGGAAAGACCATTAGTTCTGGACTAAGACCATGTGCTCCCACTGCACAGGGGGTTTATACTCTCCTTGGTTAGGTGGTAGCACCTCTCCAATCACACTCCAGTTTACAATACAGCCATATAACTGGATAACATCTCACACCTATTAAAATATTGCCTTTCCAGGCCGTATCTACAGCTGCTATCACATAATCTCCCAGTGCTAGAAACTTACTAGAGGGTTCATGACTCCCTTCCGACAGCTCCTAACCTGGAGAGGGCGCTATTCGCAACTACCAACCTGCCTATATGTCTTAAACGCTTGCAGCTTCTGAGTATCGTTCTCTAAGCTGCCCCCCTGTTCTGCCTTAGACAGCATTAACCCCTTAAGGACGCACCCTGTTTGCAGGTTAAGGCTTGGTCCTTTTTTTAGAGAATTGACCAGTGTCTCTTCAACGCTTTAAGAAATCCATGTGATTTTGAGATTGTTTTCTCGTGAGACATTGTAATTTATGTTAGTAGTATCATTTTGGTGATCCTTTCCTTTTTTTGGGGGGTAAAAATTCACAAATTTGAAAATTGTAAATTTTTTTTCACATTTTTCCTAAAGTTTCAAATGTTATACTTTTTAGACAAAAAGTCACACCACAATTTTTTTTTGGTAGAAACCTTTTGCCATTGTTATTTTTATTTCCATTATTTGTTTTACGTTTCCATTTTTTTTATGGATGTGAGAAGGTTTGAAGTTTTAGTAGCAACTCCTCAGATTTTCTTGAAATTTGAAAAATGCTACATTTTTTGGGTGATCAATTCAGTTTGGAAGTGCCCTATAAAGGCTTATGTACTATATATCCCCACGAGTAGCACCATTTTATGAACCAAACATCTCAACCTATTCAAATCAGCATTTAGGAAGTCTGTTAACCCTTTTATTATTTTTCCGGAAGCAAACAAAAATGGATTTGAAATTCTGAAAGTTCAATTTTTGATTATGCTTTTTCTCATTTAGCCCTAAAATGGACACATTCATTAGAAACTTGAGGTAAATATACATCCCAAAATGTTTGCCCTGCTTCTTCCGAGTACAGCAATACCAGACATGTGGATGTCAACTGCTGTTTCATTGCACAGCGATGTCCAGAACAGAGTTCGTATTATTGCGTTTTTGGAAGGCCAATTTGGCTGCAATGTTTAGTGGTGGCACAGTGTAATTGAAGAGCCCCTGAAGTAACAGTACAATAGAGAACCCCCAAAGATGTCACCATTTTGGAAACTAGACCCCTCAAAGAATTCATCCGAGGTTGAGGTGAGCATTTCAACCCCCAACATGCTGGCCAAAATTAAATGCAAAGTAAATGGTGCATAGTAAAAATTGTGTTTTTATCGAAAAAATGTCATTTTAGTGCCTAATATATTTTGCCCAACCCATGGCAATTTAGACAAACACCCCAAAAATCATTATGCGGGTTGTCCCGAGTACGGCAATATCACATATGTGCCAATAATTGACAGGCTGGGCACACAGCAGGGCTGAGAAGGGAAGGAGTGAAATTTTGATTTTTCCGCTGTTTTCACACGTTTGGATTTGGAGTGCCATGTCATGTTGGCAGGGCCCGTGAGGTACCAGTGCAATAGAAACCCCTGAGAAATTATACCATTTTGGAAACTAGACCTCTCAAAGAATTCATCTGGGGTTGTGGTGAGAATTTTAACCTCAACATGCAGGTCAAAATTGAATGCAAAATAAATGGTGCATAGTAAAAATTTTGTTTTTATTGCAAAAATTTAATTTTATTGCCTAATATATTGTGCCCCACCCATGCCACTTTAGACAAACACCCCAAAAATCATTCTGGGGGTTGTCCCGAGTACGGCAATACCCCAGGTGTGGCAAAAGTTTACAGGCTGGGGACATGGCAGGGCTGAGAAGGGACAAGCAAAATTTTGCTTTTGGCGCACCTGTTCAATAGACTGATGTTGGGGTGCCCCTGAGGTACCAGTGCAATAGAGACCCCCGAGTAGTGACCCCATTTTTGGAAAGGGCACATCTCAAAGAATTGATATAGCGTTGTATGAGCATTTTAACCCCTAAAATGCTGGCCCAAATGTAATACAAAGTGAATGGCGCAGTGTAAAAATTGCATAGTTTTCTCAAATGTGTCCATGTGTCAGCTCCTGCCATGGGAGATAAACACCCCAAAAATCATGATGCGGGTTCTCCCGGAAACGGCAATACCCCATATGTGGCAATAATCTACAGGCTGGGCACACGGCAGAGCTCAGCAGGGAAGGTGCGGCATTATGTATAAGCTGTGTGCATCAGGGTACAATTATACATCCAGGGACGCGTGATATATCCTAAAACACTCCTTCATGCATAACCCTGGTTTCTTGGGGCATGTGTCACACTGGTAGATGTTGTTTTTTTAATGCCCCTTTTTGAGCACACCCTGCATCTCTTCTGTGTCCTTCCCTTGCTGGCTGTTTGGGGAACTTCTCCTGGAAAGTCCTGCCCTGGTACAATCTGTGTGGCCTCGCTTCCAGATGTACTAGCACTACCCCCTTCCTGGTCTCTAAAAATCAACTTCTTCACTACCACCTCTTGAAATTCCAGGAAAGTTCCCCTCTGGCCGGCACATCGATGTAGCACGTAAGCATTATACAATGCCATCTGCATGATGTGCACGGCCAGCTTCTTGTACCACACCCTCGACTTCCGCATGGCGTTATATGGCTGAAGTACCTGGTCCGACAAATCCACCCCTCCCATGTACTTATTGTAATCCAAAATACAGTCTGGCTTGGGGGCTTCTGCACTGGTACAGGGGTGGTGATGTGCCCATGTATTGTTGTTAGTACAAGGACGTCCCTTTTGTTCTTGTACCTAACACACAATACTGAGTCGCTACTTAGTGCTCGGTCTTTTGTGCCTCCTGAGCTTTTCCCCTAGCAGCGACTTAGGGAGAACTCTGTGATTTCTGTGTACAGTGCTGCATGCTGCAGTTTGTCTGGAAGCGAGGCACTTGAACAGGGTAGTACTAGTATAACAAATTATCCAGAGGTGGTAGCCCTGTGGGTGCACCAAATCCCAAACTATCTTTCCAGCTATTCCCAGGAAAGGGGGGGGGCATTCAGGGGGCACTATCCTAGAGTCCTTCCCTTCATAAACCCTGAACCTATAAGTGTACCCTGATGCACTGTCACACAGCTTATACATCTTCACGCCATACCTTGCCCTCTTTTTGGGCATGTACTGGTGGAACTGAAGTCTCCCTTTGAAATGTACCAGGGACTCGTCCACTGATATGTGCCTCTTTGGAGTATACAAATCCATAAATTGTGCACACAGGGAGTCTAAGATGGGTCGGACCTTATACAACCTATCATAACTGAGGTCATCTCTGGTTGGGCACTGAGAATTATCGGCAAAATGCAAAAACCTATGGAAGGCTTCAACGTGCAATCTGCTCATCGCCATGCGGAACATGGGGTGTGGTACAGTATGTCTGTGCTCCAATAGTCCCTGGTAGCGGGCTTTTTGACAAGTTCTGACAGGGGTCCACCTGTGGGGTTGTGAATAAAAAGAAGTGGGGTTTTGGGCTATGTATTGTGCAGCATAGAGATTGGTCTGGGACACCATCAAACTAATTAGCGCCTCACTAAAAAAAAACCTTAAAGTAGTCCACTGGTCCGAGCCCTGCTGTGTCTCTGCGTATCCCAGGACTGGCCGTAAAATGAGGGACCTGAGGGGCATAACTACTACACTACACCTACTCCTCCGCAGAACAACACAGAACTACACAGAACAACGCCTACTACTCCGCAGAACAACACAGAACAACGCCTACTCCTCCGCAAAACAACACAGTACAACGACCTACTCCTCCGCAGAACAACACCTACTACACTCCACTACCCCACACAATGCCTTCTCCTCCACACGCCTGCTCTCCACACAACGCCTTCTCCTAAACTCTACTCCTACATCCTACTCCTAAACGCTACTCCCTCAACTCCTAAAAGATTGCACTGAAAAGTGCGGTTGTGGGAGATAGGGAAAACATACAATGGGGGGGGGGGGTAAGTGAGTGTTTTGGGGATACAGTAAGGGACAGCACACTAGAACAACTCTCTCTAACAACTCCAACACAAAAATGGCGCTGCTAGAGAGAGTTGTGTGAGCTAGATCAGCCCCGACACCTCCCACCAGTGTCATCCTGTCTCGCGGACAGGGTGATGTCCTAAATGCAGTTAGCGCTCGCGTCCAATATATCGGACGCTGAGCGTTAAGTCACCTCACTCTGCGTCCGATATATGGGACGCGGAGTGCTAAGGGGTTAACAACAGGGGACCGACCACGTCCGTCATTTTAAATTTACGCTATGTAAAATGGAGTCCAGATTATCTGGAGTACTGGAGGTTCCAAGAATGAACAACATAGCTAGATCAATATCTGGCGGATCAGCGCTTGATTGACATTGACCTCATCACACCGTGCCTACCGGGCGCTGCTGTAGTACAGATACAGTGGGGGAAGAGGCAGAATGGCAGCGGGGAATGAGGAAAGGTAAGGACACATTATTTTTATTCAAAAAAAGAGCCCATAAGAAAGGGAGCAGAGAACTAGGTACAATAAAGGGGGGCACAGATAAATATGCACAAAAAGAGGGGGAGACCATAATAAGAGGGGCACAGATAAGGAAGGAGAACAGAGAAAGGGACCACAATAGGAGGGGAGCGGTAATGGGGCATTGTACAGGGTGAGCTCCAGGATCCTGGCCGCCATCTGCTCTCTGTCCTTCTCCCGGATCCCTGGTGGATCATTGATGGAAAGGATCATCTTTAGGAGAAACCTCTGGGAGTCCTGGATCTATAGAACCTGAGGAAACATGACAAGAACTAAGAGCAAACTCTATATGAAGCAATTGTGTCCATGACATGTGTGATGTGACAGGTGGGGATGTGTCTCATGCTGCACATTGTCTCTATGTGTGTGATGTGACAGATGGGGATGTGTCTCATGCTGCACATTGTCTCTATGTGTGTGATGTGACAGGTGGGGATGTGTCTCATGCTGCACATTGGGGGTCATTTACTAAGGGCCCGAATCGCGTTTTCCCGATGTGTTACCCGAATATTTCCGATTTGCGCCGAGTTTCCTTGAATTGCCCCGGGATTGTGGCGCACGGGTTTGGATTGTGTCGCGCGCGCACCAGCTTCCGTGCGCCACAAATAGGGGGCGTGGTTTTCGAGCAACCCGAATTATTCGGACAAGCCCCTGAATTTAAAAACCGAATTGTGTCGCATAAGGACCGCTTACCTTCACCTGGTCCAGCTCGGTGCATTCCGGCGCGATGAGTTTACTTTCAGCGCAGCAGCGCCACCTGGTGGACGGCGGAAGAACTACCTTATTAAATCCCGGCCGGACCCGAATCCAGAGCGGAGAAGCCGCCGCTGGAACGCGAATGGACCGGGTAAGTAAATGTGCCCCATTGTCTCTATGTGTGTGATGTGACAGATGGGGATGTGTCTCATGCTGCACATTGTCTCTATGTGTGTGATGTGACAGATGGGGATGTGTCTCATGCTGCACATTGTCTCTATGTGTGTGATGTGACAGGTGGGGATGTGTCTCATGCTGCACATTGTCTCTATGTGTGTGATGTGACAGATGGGGATGTGTCTCATGCTGCACATTGTCTCTATGTGTGTGATGTGACAGGTGGGGATGTGTCTCATGCTGCACATTGTCTCTATGTGTGTGATGTGACAGATGGGGATGTGTCTCATGCTGCACATTGTCTCTATGTGTGTGATGTGACAGATGGGGATGTGTCTCATGCTGCACATTGTCTCTATGTGTGTGATGTGACAGATGGGGATGTGTCTCATGCTGCACATTGTCTCTATGTGTGTGATGTGACAGATGGGGATGTGTCTCATGCTGCACATTGTCTCTATGTGTGTGATGTGACAGATGGGGATGTGTCTCATGCTGCACATTGTCTCTATGTGTGTGATGTGACAGATGGGGATGTGTCTCATGCTGCACATTGTCTCTATGTGTGTGATGTGACAGATGGGGATGTGTCTCATGCTGCACATTGTCTCTATGTGTGTGATGTGACAGGTGGGGATGTGTCTCATGCTGCACATTGTCTCTATGTGTGTGATGTGACAGGTGGGGATGTGTCTCATGCTGCACATTGTCTCTATGTGTGTGATGTGACAGATGGGGATGTGTCTCATGCTGCACATTGTCTCTATGTGTGTGATGTGACAGATGGGGATGTGTCTCATGCTGCACATTGTCTCTATGTGTGTGATGTGACAGATGGGGATGTGTCTCATGCTGCACATTGTCTCTATGTGTGTGATGTGACAGATGGGGATGTGTCTCATGCTGCACATTGTCTCTATGTGTGTGATGTGACAGATGGGGATGTGTCTCATGCTGCACATTGTCTCTATGTGTGTGATGTGACAGGTGGGGATGTGTCTCATGCTGCACATTGTCTCTATGTGTGTGATGTGGCGGCTGCTCATGTATGTTGTGTGTTACATGTATGACATGTGCTGCTTTACCTCTGACACTGATCAGTACAGACTCCTCCCCCTCCTAACCAGCGCCCCGCCTACACTGATCACATGGTCTATGACATCATCACAGGTCCTTCATCCACTTCTCTTTAGACTTGTACACCCGGGAGGCCCCGCCCCTCAGTGACATCACACTCCCAGGGTCACATGACTGGTGGATAGTGAGCAGGAGCCCCGCCCCTCAGTGACATCACACTCCCCGGGTCACATGACTAGTGGATAGTGAGCAGGAGACGTGTGTGAGGTAGAGAGAGTCCTGTACTGAGGAGAGAAGAGGTAAGTGACCAGAGGAGGGACTACAACTCCCAGCATGCTCCAGGAGCTCACACACTATATGGAGGGACTACAACTCCCAGCATGCTCCAGGAGCACACACATACTATATGGAGGGACTACAACTCCCAGCATGCTCCAGCAGCACACACACTATATTCAGGAACTATATCTCCCAGCATGCTCCAGGAGCACACACACACTATATAGAGGGACTACAACTCCCAGCATGCTCCAGGAGTGGACACAAAGTCTCCCTCCATGTGGGGTCCAGTACCTGCTATTAGTGAGGAGCGGCACAGTCCAGCGCCATCCCTCCTCCCTCAGTCCAGTGACCTCCCCTCCAGTGTCTGGAGAATCCCCATCTGTCACATCACACATGTCATGGACACAATTGCTTCATATAGAGTTTGCTCTTAGTTCTTGTCATGTTTCCTCAGGTTCTATAGATCCAGGACTCCCAGAGGTTTCTCCTAAAGATGATCCTTTCTATCAATGATCCACCAGGGATCCGGGAGAAGGACAGAGAGCAGATGGCGGCCAGGATCCTGGAGCTCACCCTGGAGATGATCTCCTTGATAACCGGAGAGGTGAGAGTCTCCCAGGACACGGCTCTTATCTCTAGGAATAACAGCGGGAAATGACTGGAGAGGTGAAGGATTCTTAGGATCTATGTAGTGATCAGTGTCTCCCCATACACAGGATTACACAGTAGTGAAGAAGTCGTCTGGTGAGTGTGTGACCCCCCGTGTGTCAGGAGGATGGACCCAGAGCCCCATCACCGAGCCTCCACCTCATTCACTGATACATGAGCAGAAGATCCTAGAACTTACCTCCAGGATCACTGAGCTGCTGAGCGGAGAGGTGAGCGCTGCCGGGAATGCTGGGACATTGTACAATAACACAAGGGAGGGGTCTGGGTGATGACTGTGTCATTGTGGGTGACAGGTTCCTATAAGGTGTCAGGACGTCACTGTCTATTTCTCCATGGAGGAGTGGGAGTATATAGAAGGACACAAGGACCAGTACAAGGACATGATGATGGAGGACCACCAGCCCCTCACATCACCAGGTAAGAAGAGACCTTCCTGATTATAGAGGACAGAGCAGGTGTGAGGTCACCTCCTCCATCATCTCATCATCACATATAGACAATGTATCAGTCACTGTGTATATTTCCTATAGATGGATCCAGTCAGAGAAATCCACCAGAGAGATGTCCCAGTCCTGGAGATTCCCCAGATATTACACAGGAACCAGAGAGATGTCCCAGTCCTGGAGATTCCCGGGATATTACACGGGAACCAGAGAGATGTCCCAGTCCTGGAGATTCCCGGGATATTACACGGGAACCAGAGAGATGTCCCAGTCCTGGAGATTCCCGAGATATTACACAGGAACCAGAGAGATGTCCCAGTCCTGGAGATTCCCGAGATATTACACGGGAACCAGAGAGATGTCCCAGTCCTGGAGATTCCCGAGATATTACACAGGAACCAGAGAAATGTCCCAGTCCTGGAGATTCCCGGGATATTACACAGGAACCAGAGAGATGTCCCAGTCCTGGAGATTCCCGAGATATCAAAGAGGAACCAGAGAGATGTTCCAGTCCTGGAGATTCCCGAGATATCAAAGAGGAACCGGAGAGATGTCCCAGTCCTGGAGATTCCCGGGATATTACACAGGAACCAGAGAGATGTCCCAGTCCTGGAGATTCCCGAGATATCAAAGAGGAACCAGAGAGATGTTCCAGTCCTGGAGATTCCCGAGATATCAAAGAGGAACCAGAGAGATGTCCCAGTCCTCTATATTTCCATGTTGTTAAAGAAGAACCAGAGGAGAACATCCCACTGGATCATCAGGTAGATGGAGCTGAGATTCCTGTAAATCCCTATAGATGGATGTAATGAATCTTCTACTAATCTTCTCCAGCAGCAGTGGGTGGAGGATCTATGGGATGATGTTTTTGGACTGTTTCAGCTTACGCATGTTCTTCGTGTTGGATCTTTCCAGGAAAGTTGTGGTGGAAGGAGGAGCGGAGAGGAAATCCCCTCATCAGTGACAGAGGAGGGTAAGAGCCTTTCATGTATCTTGTGGGTTATTCTTCCCTTATACATTGCAGGGAGAGGTCACATCCAGGGGAGGAGATGGAGATGACATGGACACCTCCTGATTTCTCTGACTGCATCTGTAAAAGGCTGAGCCTTCCAGTAAATATGATGCGCTTGAGGAGGGCCTATATTGAAATACCCTCATCCTGGGCAACCTCTTTAAAAAGTTTATGCCTAATTGATGGGCAGTAAATACACTGAAGGACCTGCAATGATGTCATGATCAAATGACCTGAAGCTATGTACAAGCTGGCTAAGCCTTACCATACAACAGAAATAATAAGCACAATGATGCAGGACTCCAAACACCATATAGCAGTAAAATCCAAGTACACTTCAGATGCAATTAAAGGTATATATTTGTTTTCGGCCAAGTTTCATGGAAAATGTAACGTTTTGGCTGATGTGACAGGCTTTGTCAAACACGGTAGCTGCGGAGGATGCGTTGTCTGGTGCTCCTGGAGTTACCACACCTTGGCGTTCTGGGCTGCTTTTTATAACTCTTATTTTACACCGATCCTGGCTTGTCAATATTAAAGACCAGTTCCGGGATCGAGGAGAAGAGGGCCATAGGTAAGTATGTTAAGTTTAATTTAACTTAGTATTAGTGATAACACTAAAATGGGGATAGTAAGGGCAAGGAGGCTGAAAAACGGTGGATATTACAGGGCAGGAACTTTTCCACTTCCAAGTTGAGTACATGCACTAAACATGGCACGTGCATCAACTTGGCTCGTCCCAAAGCTACAAGGTTCTGGTCGTTGTCACACACCCTCTTTGCAGGCTCTAGGTTCATCGAGTTTTGGCGCTGGACTGACTGGATGAGGAAACGGAGGAGGAGGCAACAAGTGATGTCTGTTGATCCTGGGTGGAGGCAGAATATGAGCCAGAGCGCCACCTGACTTAGAACCGGACGCCACTATGTAAACCTGGTGGACATTTAAGGAGAGGTAGCGTCCCTACTCTTGCTTACTCGTCCATGTGGCAGTTGTGATGTCCGCCTCGAGACTAATTGCGCTGAGCAGTGCACATATGATTTTGTTCACCACCTGTTGGTGTAGGGCGGGAACTGCCTGCTGTGAAAAGTAGTGGCGGGTGGGGACTTCATATTGTGGGACATCACATCTTTAAAGTTGTCCATCTATACCATCAGAGCTTATGCTGGCAATGAGCCAAACTTACACTTTCTGCTGATTATTCGGATGATGTGGAGCTGCACGGATTGCTTGGACAGGCTTCATGAAGGTGGCTATAGGAGTGGTGGCATTCCATTCTCCCTGTTGGGAGGCAGGTGGACTTGTGACTAGGGAAGCGGTGGAACAGGCTGGCCCAAATGAAGCAGCAGGGGGATCCTTTGGTGTTACTGGATTCTTTTGGTGTCTCAGCCACTGCACCTCATGGTTACTTTGCGGGTTCCTTTTCCCACAAGGTGGCAACGCTTTATGGACACATGTTCTGTCTTCTGCTAGACAAAATGACACCCTGCGGGGTTTCCTTTGCTTCCTGGGTGTGGGCAGTATGACGTGACTAAGGGCTAACCACTGTCCTTGGCCCTCTTTCACTTGTTCTTCTGGCTGTCTGGGGTTTCCTGACTGCCACCTCACCCCTCACTACTTCCACTAAGCCAGTGATGGCAAACCTTTTAACCCCTTAATGACCACCGTATCGGCTTTTTACGGCGGTCATTAAGGGGTTAAAAGGTTTGCCTTCTGACGCGTACACCTTTCTACGGCGGCGCGTCAGAAGATGATTTCGGGACACCAGGTCTCGCTGGTGCCGGTGTCGGGCTGTGATATCACAGCCAAGACCCGGCACTAACACCCGGGATCGGAAAAACTCAGATCCCGGGTGCTTAACCCCTTACACGCCGCGGTCAAGCATGACCGCGGCGTGCAAATGTGTCCCCCATGGATCGGACCCCTCCGGTGAGCTTACCGGGGGATCCGATCCCTCCTGCCGCTGCCCCAGGTCCCGACGAATGACCCGAGGATGCCGTCTTCTGTCCCTGCTGGGTTCTGCCTTCCTGGCAGGACCCGGCTGTAAGTAACTGAGCATGCGCGGCATCATCCACAGCGCAGCATGCTCAGTTACTTACACTATACACTGCAATACAAGTGTATTGCAGTGTAAAGGCTTGAATAAGCGATCGGATGATCGCTTATTCAAGCCAAGAAGTAGAAAATGTAAAAAAGTTTAAAAAATTTTTTTAATCTTTTTATAATATAATTAAATAAATAAATAAAATAAAAGTCCCATAATCTCCCCAGTAACACATAAAATGCAAATAAAGTATATAAAACACAAAAACACGTACATATTTGGTATCACCGCGTCAGTATTAATCTGTACAATAAATCTAAATCAATATTGAACCCGCTCGGTGAACTACGTAAAAAAAAAACTTGAATTCAATTTTTCATCAAACACCATCAGAAAAAATGTTCTAAAAAGTGATCAAAAAAAGTTACGTTCCCTAATATGATAAGACTGAAAAGAAAAAATTTTTTTGCAAAAAATAAGCCCTCAACTAGATCTGACAACAGAAAAATACAGAAGTTATGGCCCTGAAAAGTTGTCAATAGTAAAAACAATGCGATTTTCTCCAATATTGGTTTTGCTTGGGAAAATTGAGCAAAATAAGAAAAACTATATAAATGAGGTATCACCGCAATCGTAGTGAACCAGAGAATAAAGATAAAATATTATTTTTACGTTACGGTGAGCGGGGAAAAAAAAACGCTAACAATCCAAAATAAAAATTGATGATTTTGTTTGTGTCCCCCTTGAAATAGTTAATAAAATCTCATGAATAAGCTATAGACTCCCAAAATAAATTATCTATACATTGTATCTCATCCCATAAAAAATAAGCCCTCATATGATCGCATTACCAAAAAGAAAAAAATGTATAGGTCGCACAATGTGACAATACAAATCTGCTGTACATCGCGCCTCCATTCATTCTATACTCGGCCGTGCGCCCGTACAGCAGTTTACCACCACATATGGGGTATCAGTGCACTCGGGAGGAATTGGGCATCAAGCGTTGCAGTGCGTTTCATCATTTAATTTATTCTGAAAATGTCAGTTTTGGCCTAAATGAATGTATTTCCAAAAAAATTCTATCGTTTCTAAATCGCAAGTCCATATTTTTTAACCCATGTGAAACACTTAAAGGGTTAATGGACTTAATAGAAGTTGTTTTACATACGTTTAGGGGTGAACTTTCTATAGTGGGGTAATTTATGGGGTTTTACTAAGGCCTCTCAAAGTCACTTGGAAGCTGAGTTTTCCCTCATAATGTGAGTTTTGGCAATTTTCATGAAAATAAGAAAAATCGCACCTAAAGTTCTGCACCTCATAACATCATAGAAAAATGACCGGAAGCATAAATTATCATCCCAACATAAAGCAGATAAATGTAATGTAAATGTTAATTATCAAACTTTTTGGGTAGTTTTACATCTTGTCTGGAAACCAGAACATTTCAAACTTGGAAAATGAAGAATTTTTACAAACTTTTGCCAAATTTTCACTTTTTTTCAGAACGAAACGCAAAACTTATCACTTAAATTTTATAACTAACATGAAGTACAATGTGTCACGAGAAAACATTCTCAAAATCACCGGGATATGTTAAAGCGTTCCGAAGTTATAACCAATTATCGTGAGACATGTCAGATTTGAAAAATCAAGTCTGGTCATTGAGCTGAAAACTAGTGTCGGTGATGAGGGGTTAAAGACCGGGTGCCCAAACTACAACCAAAACATACTCATTTATTGCAAAGTGCCAGCACGGCAATTTAAGTAGTAATTTATTGCTACCTGTTCTACCACAACTTTTAATCATATCGGCCTTTAGAGGACAACAAAACAGTTGAAAGAAGAAGGGCAAATTTGGACAAATGATGTAGCATCTCAATATGGCCCCCTGTACAGGAAGACGCCTAGAGGAGCTCTAAAGATAATCCTATCCTTTGCACATGTTCTAATTTTTCCTGCAGCCCCAAGCAATCAAGAATGTGTTGCTTTAAAATAGCACTGAGAGCAGCATTTCTTGAGTTGCCTGGGACTGCAGGATGATTCTTTAAATTCTGTGTCGAGTGCTATATTGATGGCTTGGGTGCCCAAAAAGAGGGCTCCGAGTGCCACCTCTGGCACCCATGCCACAGGTTCGCCACCACTGCACTAAGCCCTCAATGCTGCCCTTCTTCTGTCTGCACATTGCACTAAGCCACGGCTGGGGTGTGGCCTGCTGCCAATAAAGTAAGATTTGCAGTATTTGAGCTCCTGCTGAATCCTGCCAAATTGTGACCTTCCTGCTGCCGCCCTGCCTCTGCACTGCTACCACCTGTTGCCCGGACCCTCCCAGCTACCCTGGTGAGGCAGGAATAACGTAGTCTGTCCTCCTATTCGGTGTGCTGCACTCTGAGGTCTCTCCTCCATTTACAACCTTGCGTGCTGCGGACTGCCAGCTTAAGTCCCCCACGGGTCAGCAGCCCTTGGTGTGTCTCTGGTGCTCCTCGTTCGGCGGATCGCTGGTTCCCCTGTTGGAGCTTCCCCCGGGTGAGCTCTGGTGCCGACTTCCGTCGTGCTGACCTGACTGCGGACACAAGGTGGGTGCTGCCATATTGCTCCACCTGGTCCAGTGCTGCACCAGGGCGCTGCTCCACAGCCGGTGAGTGCCGGCGAATAAGACATCTGTGCTGTCTAGGTGGCTCCTGCAGGCAAGTGGGTGTCAGAGAGTGAAAGGCTCTGGGCCTGCTGATTACAAGAATGGGCTCGCCCCATGGCCAGGATTCAGCTGAGATGCCTCTAGCCATTGATACCACTAGTGTAAGGTCCACTTGGCTGGATGTACTGCTGCAGATGACACAATGGGGCTCATTTACTAAGGTTTGCTCACACACTTTTGTTGGACTGTGAACTGTTTTCGGACTAAAGCGGCTTGCACAGGTATTTGGGATTGTGGCGTACGCAACCCTTTTTGTGGTTCTGCTGCGATGGCTTCCACTGATTCGGACTTAGCGCTGGATTTAACTTTAAATTTGCTACATACACTGTTTGCTTTAGACTTTGAGTGTCACAGTGAACCAGGCTACATCTGCAGCTCTCTTTAGATTTTATTATAGTGACACACTGAACTCTGCTAAAGCTACAGCTCCCACAGATATTGCTATAGTGGCAAAAAGCCACAGCCGTTGGGAGTTTTTCATCATAGGTCTCTTCTGATGATCCACCATCCACTCCCTCACCCTCCAATAAAAGTCCTTGGGAATCTTTAAACACTATGTCTACTACTGGGGCAGGTGGATGGGCCACTGAATCTTAGCTATGAGAGTCATCGTATAGCAGTACTTACATCCACATGACTTGTGGCTGAAACGGCTTTGCTAATTTGAAGAGGAGTGAAGTGGAGAACTCTCCACTTCCAACTGAGGAAGAAAGAATTGAAAAGGTAATCACATAATTTCATGCACTGTCTACCATGTAATTGACCAATGCCTCAACTTCGTGTCTGTCAGTACATTCTGGCGCCTACTTGTACCAGAGGAACTTGGAGCAGGCAGAGACGTAACACGTAGTCTCCCTGCAGCACGGGCTCCATCACCACTGTGATGATGTGACCAGGGTGACCAGGGGGAGGGGAGGCCTGCTGGTAATTCACCACCATAAATTAACCTAATTGAGCCAGTTTGTTGACAAAACCAGCATGTGGCTGGGCTTCAAAGACCTATACAGACAAACCGACTACAGGCTCACCCCCCCTCGCCTCCCCAGTCTCAAACAAAGAGCCATTAAAACTTTCACATCACCAGGTTGAATAGAGACAGTTATGAAGTTATGGTCTGTCTCACCAGAACACCAAATACATTTTTGGATTGGTTATTCTCCATAAATGATAACAACCCATTGTTCATTGCTCTAGGATACTCAGATCCAGAGATATCAATATCTCTGGATAGGACCATAGCAAATGGGTCAGGTTTGGTATCAATGCGATCCTGGGATTCACCCGGATCCAATGATACCAGAACCATGACCCCAGGACCTTCCCATGGGGTAGCTGTGGCTTCTCCAGGGCTCTGGATGTAATATCAGGTAGGAGGGACCATTGACCCCCCTTAGGGTGGACAGAGGTGTGTCCACACCTGATATAATCGGGCGCCCTTGAAGGGGCCGGTGTCTTTTGTCCTGGGGGAAACTAACATCAACTAAGCGCAGGGAAGATCTAAAAGTGTGGACTATCCATCCCCATTAGGCCACACACAAAGGTAACTAACTAACTAACTAAACTGCTTAGACTTGTGGTGCTACCCGTGTAATTTGTACTCTGTTTACTGTATATATCTATTGTGTTTACTGTATTGTCTAGTGTGCCCTTAAGGCAATTAAATATAAAATCTAATCTGTGTTGCTCTTTTATCTCGATCACGAATCTTACATCCGGGTTTCTCGCTTATATACATGCTACCGGGTTGGTTCCTCACCCTATATAATCCCGTTACGGACCGGGCTTGTATTAAAGGAGAACTGGTGGCAGCATAAGGCTGATAATATTCTGTCTCACTGCGGCTAGTGAGAGGGATCTTATAGCCATTCAGGGATTTGATTTAGGGTTGTGCCATATCCGGAAGTTGTGTGGACAACTTTAAATCACTTCCTGCACCTCTCAGAACCCGTGCGTTCTGGGAGTGTCTGTAAAAGGATAACTGAGTGACTTTACGTACCCTTCAGGGGTCCGGAACGTTGCGGTTTCCTTCACATTGGTGGCAAGCGGTGGGATAATCGAGATAATAGTGTTTGATTGTGTAATCCATACTCTCAAATACTAAAGATTGCCAACAGCAGCGTTTGTGTTGGGATCTTAAGACCAATTCAGCACTAGACACAAGCAGAGTGCAATTACAGTAAGGTGTGAGGTACTTCAAGTTGCAGTTCTTTGTTAGTTACCAACAGCTGTGATAATGGCCGGTAGGAACAAAGGCAGGAAGAATGCTGCCAGTGCTGTGGACATTACAGAGGACGATGCAGTACCACAGTTGGACCAGGAGGAGGTGGGGGGCACTATTGTTCAAGGCGAGGGGGAGCTCTGCCCAGACTCCCCAA
The DNA here is from genome assembly GCF_040894005.1 of Engystomops pustulosus. NCBI lineage: Eukaryota > Metazoa > Chordata > Amphibia > Anura > Leptodactylidae > Engystomops > Engystomops pustulosus. The sequence goes on along the minus strand of NC_092412.1, from coordinate 12,046,747 downwards.
GGAGCCAGTCGCCAGTGGTCAGTCCCACATTGGACCGCCCACTGCCCGCCCACCCACATGGTCTGATGGGCTCGGCGGCCATCTTGCAAGCTGCCTTGTCCAGTTTACAGGCGGGGAACCATGCTGCATACGAGACCCTCATGGCTGCTGCAGAGCGGCGAGAGCGAATGGAAGCAGAGGCGGCAGAAAGGCGAGAGCGAGCAGAGGCTACAGAACGGCGGGAGCGAGTGGAAGCAGAGGCCGCAGAAAGGCAACGGGAGCGTGAACACCAGCTACAGATACTCCAGCTACAACAGCCTGCTCCTGCTAGTCCAGTGTTGCCAGAGAGCCATGTCCCAAAGCTGCGGACTGAGGACTTTCCCCTTTTGGATAAAGGTACTGACTTGGACACTTTTTTGCTGGCTTTTGAAAAAACTTGCCAACAGTACCATGTGCCTGCGGACCAGTGGGTTCGGTACCTTACCCCTCGTCTCAGAGGGAAGGCCCTGGAGATATTTGGCTATTTGTCCAGTGAGACCGTCCTGACCTATGAGGATATCAAGCAGGCTCTGGTCCGTCAGTACAACCTGACCCCTGAGACTTACCGGAAGAAGCTCCGGAGTTTGCAGCGGGGGTCTGCTGACAGCTGGACTGATCACATGAGGGCTCTTCTCCGAGCAGTGGACCTCAGGACTGGGACTTACCACCTTCCAGCAGCTGAAGGAGCTAATCGCCATCGAGCAGTTTTTGTGGAATTGCCCGGAGGAGTTACAGCAGCACCTTCGTGACCGGAAACCCAAGGATGCTTTGGAAACAGCTGGCCTGGCAGATGAATACAGCAACAACCGGACTCTGGAGACCAGGAGACCTGCTGGCTGGAGAGGGGGTAAGACCAACACCATCCCTGTCAGGGAGACCATCCCTGCTACCCCTGTCCCTAAGCCCAAGGGGGCATCTTTCCATCCTTCCCTCTCCATGCCGGTTGGTGAACCTCGAGTATGTCATCTGTGTAAACAGCCGGGACACTTCAAAGCAAATTGTCCCCAGCGTCACAGGGCCCCAGTACTGTCCCTAAAACCGCCCCCTGTTTTATGTGTGGGTGGGGGTGGTGGGAGGTCCCATGATAACTTGCAGCCCGTCATCATAGGCCAGGCCGTGGCCATGGGACTGAGAGACACTGGGGCGGAGCTAACCCTTGTACGACCAGAACTGGTGTCCCCACAGGATTTGATACCTGGGAAAACCCTCACTGTCTCCGGAATTGGAGGAACAGAACCGGCACTGCCCATTGCCAAGGTCTATTTGGATTGGGGTGCGGGGAGGGGCATAAGGGAGGTGGGGGTATCCTCCGATATTCCCGTGAGTGTCCTGCTGGGAACAGACTTGGGCCGGCTTGTGTCACAGTATGTGACCCCAGCATCTGCAAGGACTGAGCCCATAACCAGCGATGTGCAGCCTGCCGCTGTAGCTGGTATTGAGATTGATTGATTGTTCTGACACTGATGTTGATATTGTCAATGATAATACTGATGTATGTGACCTACCTACTGCCAGGAATGTGGGGGTGGGAAGGGTCCTGGGTCCTACTTTACCCGTGGGGGAGGGGACCATCCAAGCAGAGGGTCAGGCTACTATAGGGAGTGGCCTGTCAGCCTCTGGTTACCTGTTGTCCTCTGAGACTCCTAGTGTAGGGAGAGACAGGGGGCTAACAGCTGTGGGGGAAAGGTTTGCAGGAGCGGATTCCGTGCAGAATCTAACCCCAACTGGGTTGTCTCCAGATAGGGCCAGTCCGTCTGCCTTGCCAACTGGATCAGAAGGGGAGAGGAAGTGGGCACTACCTGCGGTTGTAGCGACCATTGCCGCTGTCACACGCAGTCGGAGTGCTGAGACCCCTCAGGGGCCAAACCACTTCCTCCCTTCTGACCCAGTGACTACCAGGTCAGATGGTGGCCAGGAGTCAGACCCCGGGGAAATGGTACAAGACATGGCAGTCTCTTCTATTCTTGCCATGTCCAGCCAGGAGTTTCAGGCAGCGTTAGAAGCTGACGCCAGCCTGAAAGCTCTTAAGGAGCAAGGGGCACAGCCTCCTTCAGACTCGGACCCTGAAAGACTCGGGTCTGGGACCAAGGACGGCTGTATCGGGTGACGGTCCGGCAGGGTGCACCGGAGGCATGGCCCAGGGACCGACAGTTAGTGGTACCCTATCCGTTCAGGAGTGAGTTGTTGCGGATAGCCCATGAGATTCCAATGGCCGGACACCTGGAGATTACAAAAACAAAGGCTAGACTAGCCCCACATTTTTACTGGCCAAAATTGGGGGCCGATGTGGCTGCCTACTGCCGTTCATGCAACACTTGTCAGAGGGTGGGGAAGGCTGGGCTGCGCCCTAAGGCCCCACTGATGCCTCTGCCGATAATTGATGAACCTTTCCGGAGGGTGGCTGTGGATTTAGTGGGACCGATGCCTGTCCGCAGTAGCTTCGGTAAGGAATTTGTATTAACGGTAGTGGACTATGCCACATGATACCCTGAAGCCGTAGCTTTGTCTTCCATTCGGGCGGACAAGGTGGCTACTGCATTGTTAGAGATCTTCTCCCGGGTGGGTTTTCCCCAGGAAATGCTTACTGACAGAGGAACCCAGTTCATGTCAGTATTGATGGAGTCCCTCTGTAAACAGATACAGGTGCAACATTTAGTGGCCAGCCCATACCACCCACAGACCAATGGCCTGTGCGAACGGTTCAATGGCACCTTAAAACAAATGCTTCGTATGTTGGCTGACGCCCACGGGCGCGACTGGGAAAGGTACCTCCCACACCTGCTATTTGCCTCCCGGGAGGTTCCACAGGCCTCAACCGGGTTCTCCCCCTTTGAGCTCCTGTATGGGCGACGGGTACGGGGACCTCTGGCCCTGGTGAAAGAGGCCTGGGAAGGAGACTTAGCTACCCCTGAAGTGTCGGTCATTGAGTATGTCATGCGCTTTCGTGACAAAATGACGGCCTTAACGCAGCTGGTACATGACAATATGGCGCATGCCCAGACTGACCAGAAGCGTTGGTATGACCAGAATGCCCGGGAGAGGACCTACCAGGTGGGTCAAAAGGTGTGGGTGCTGGTCCCGGTGCCACAAAACCAGCTTCAGGCTGCCTGGGAAGGCCCATACCTCGTGCATCAGCAGCTTAACGCCGTCACGTACCTGGTCACCCTGGACCCAGTTCGTGGAAGGCGGAAAGCCTATCACGTAAACATGATGAAGGCACATCATGAGCGGGAGGCATGCGTCCTCCCAGTGTGTAACCTGCCAGAGGAAGGGGAGGCAGAGACCCTCCTAGATATGCTGGCCCAGGTCCGGGCAGGAGGCTCCCTTGCGGATGTGGAGGTAAGCCATGAACTCCTGGTGGAACAGAGAACCCAGCTGTGGGCCACCCTACAACCCTTCCAGGAGTTATTTAGCAACCAACCGTGAAGGACCGTGTTGGCAGTCCATCATGTGGACACCGGGGATCATTCCCCAATCCGGCGTTCAGCGTATCGGGTCTCCCCGGAGGTGCAGCAGCACATGCGGCTGGAGATTGACGAAATGCTGAAGCTAGGGGTCATCCAGGCATCTAACAGTGCGTGGGCCTCCCCTGTTGTCCTCGTTCCAAAGAAAGACCGGACCACCCGGTTCTGTGTGGACTACAGGGGGCTCAACGCTGTTACGGTCACCGATGCGTACCCAATGCCCCGCATCGATGACCTGCTCGACCGGCTGGCCGGGGCAAAGTACCTGACCATCATGGATCTGAGCCGTGGTTACTGGCAGATTCCTCTGACTCATGAGGCCCGGGAACGCTCTGCCTTTATCACCCCTTTTGGACTTTACGAGTCCACCGTGATGCCTTTTGGCATGAAGAATGCCCCTGCCACTTTCCAGCGGATGGTCAACACATTGCTTAAAGGGCTGGAAGGATATGCGGTCGCCTATCTGGACGACATTGCCATCTTCAGTCCAACATGGCAGGATCACCTAGAGCATCTGACGCAGGTGCTTTGGCGGATCCGCCAGGCAGGCTTGACCATTAAGCCGGGAAAGTGCCAGCTGGGCATGAGTGAAGTCCACTACCTGGGACACCGGGTAGGTGGGGGGGTGCTGAAGCCAGAGCCAGGGAAAGTGGATGCCATTGCGTCCTGGCCCACCCCCAGGACTAAAAAACAGGTGATTTCCTTCCTGGGCACGGCCGGGTACTATAGGAGATTTGTACAACACTATAGTACGCTGGCTAAGCCCCTGACGGACCTCACCAAGAAGAAGTTGCCCTCCGCAGTCGATTGGTCAAACGAATGCGAGACGGCTTTCCGAGCGCTGAAGACTGCTTTGTCTACCTTCCCGGTGCTACAAGCAGCTGACTTTAGCCGGCCATTTATAGTGCAAACCGACGCCAGCGAGTTTGGCCTCGGTGCTGTACTCAGCCAGGTAGACCAAACGGGCCATGAACACCCCGTTATGTACCTGAGCCGGAAACTCCTGCCGAGGGAGGTGGCCTACTCCACCATGGAGAAGGAATGCCTGGCAATTGTTTGGGCCCTGCAGCGTCTGCAGCCCTACTTGTACGGGCGCCACTTCACGGTGGAGACGGATCACAATCCCCTCAGCTGGTTACACACGGTATCCGGTACCAATGGGAGGTTGTTACGCTGGAGCCTCGCACTCCAACAGTACAACTTCGCCATTCGACACAAAAAGGGCCGTGAACACAGTAATGCAGATGGGTTATCCAGGCAAGGGGAGATAGCTGATGGGCGTGCGGGGGAACACAGAAGGGTGTTGCCCCCTAGCGCCCTCTATAGGGGGGAGGTGTGATGATGTGACCAGGGTGACCAGGGGGAGGGGAGGCCTGCTGGTAATTCACCACCATAAATTAACCTAATTGAGCCAGTTTGTTGACAAAACCAGCATGTGGCTGGGCTTCAAAGACCTATACAGACAAACCGACTACAGGCTCACCCCTCCTCGCCTCCCCAGTCTCAAACAAAGAGCCATTAAAACTTTCACATCACCAGGTTGAATAGAGACAGTTATGAAGTTATGGTCTGTCTCACCAGAACACCAAATACATTTTTGGATTGGTTATTCTCCATAAATCATAACAACCCATTGTTCATTGCTCTAGGATACTCAGATCCAGAGATATCAATATCTCTGGACAGGACCATAGCAAATGGGTCAGGTTTGGTATCAATGCGATCCTGGGATTCACCCGGATCCAATGATACCAGAACCATGACCCCAGGACCTTCCCATGGGGTAGCTGTGGCTTCTCCAGGGCTCTGGATGTAATATCAGGTAGGAGGGACCATTGACCCCCCCTTAGGGTGGACAGAGGTGTGTCCACACCTGATATAATCGGGCGCCCTTGAAGGGGCCGGTGTCTTTTGTCCTGGGGGAAACTAACATCAACTAAGCGCAGGGAAGATCTAAAAGTGTGGACTATCCATCCCCATTAGGCCACACACAAAGGTAACTAACTAACTAACTAAACTGCTTAGACTTGTGGTGCTACCCATGTAATTTGTACTCTGTTTACTGTATATATCTATTGTGTGTACTGTTTTGTCTAGTGTGCCCTTAAGGCAATTAAATATAAAATCTAATCTGTGTTGCTCTTTTATCTCGATCACGAATCTTACGTCCGGGTTTCTCGCTTATATACATGCTACCGGGTTGGTTCCTCACCCTATATAATCCCGTTACGGACCGGGCTTATATTAAAGGAGAACTGGTGGCAGCATAAGGCTGATAATATTCTGTCTCACTGCGGCTAGTGAGAGGGATCTTATAGCCATTCAGGGATTTGATTTAGGGTTGTGCCATATCCGGAAGTTGTGTGGACAACTTTAAATCACTTCCTGCGCCTCTCAGAACCCTTGCGTTCTGGGAGTGTCTGTAAAAGGATAACTGAGTGACCTTACGTACCCTTCAGGGGTCCGGAACGTTGCGGTTTCCTTCACAACCACCATGTCAGGCTTCGTTTGTAGTGGACCCACTGGACCACCATGGACGATGACATCAGCTGACACTTAGGACCGGAATCTAAGTGGTACCCGGTCTTCACCAGATCCCGCTGCAAAGCGAGTTGGACTTTCTGCGGGGTGGTACCACCAGGTCGTTCTGCTCTGGAAGGCAAGGCACACAGGCGTTAGGCAGAATCGTAGTCGGAGACAGACAGGAGGTCAGGACAGGCAGCAGAGGAGACATGGAAGGAATTCAGTATGCGCATGGTGGGTGGAAGACGCGTTTCGTCACCCAAATTGGGCCCAGGAAGCGAGGACCGAGCATGTAGCTGGGAATCTTCAGTCGGACATACTTGGATGACAGCCACACTTTATCCCTCGGAGAGAAGATCAGTGGGGGCCTGCGCTTTTTGTCCGCCTGGGTTTTGGTTCAGGCAGACACCTGAAGAAGGGAGAGAGACGAGTCTGTTCCCAGATGGACTTAAGATCTCTGACCAACTGCTCCACGGCAGGAACATCAGAAGTCAGCGAAAGCGGTAGAGGTGGACAAGGATGGTGTCCATAGACAATGAAGAAAGGGACTGAGCTGGCAGATTCGGAATCCAAGGAATTATAGGTGAATTCTGCCCACAGCAACAGAGTGGACCAGTCGTCTTGATGGGCAGAAACAAAATGATGGAGGAAACATCCCAGAGTCTGGTTAACTCTATATACCTGTCCATTGGACTGAGGGGGATACGCAGAGGAGAGATCCAACTTTACTTGAAGTTGACTGCAGAGAGTACACCATAAGCGGGAAACAAACTGGACAACCCTGGTCAGAGAAGATGCACTCAGGAAGTCCATGTAGCCGGAAGATGTGGGTGAAGAACAACCTGGCAATGTGAGGGGCTTTCGGCAGACCTGGCAGAGGCACAAAATGGGACATCTTGGAGAACCGGTCAGTTACCACCCAGATGACGGTATTCCCAGAGGAAGATGGAAGATTCGCGATGAAGTCCATAGCCACGTAGATCAGCTGGTACTCAGAGTGTCCAACACGAGTATTAAAAGCGGTCTTCCTCTCCTCTCCCTCACGGATACGAATGAGGTTGTAGGCCCTATGAAGGTCCAGTTTGGAGAAGACCTTGGCTCCACGCAAGCGGTCGAACAGTTCTGTGATCAATGGCGAAGGATAGGGTTTCTTAATGCTGACCTTGTTAAGACTGTGATAGTCTATACATGGACCGAGTGACCCATCTTTTTTGGTCAGATGAAGCTTGCTCCAGCTAGAGAAGATTTCCGTATGAACCCCCCTGCGGGTTCTCTTTGATGTAGTTTCGGGCACAGAGAGTGGGTATACCTGACCCTGAGGAGGAGACATACCCGGCAGCAGATCAACAGGGAAGTCATAGGGGCAGTGCGGTGGCAAAGTCTCAGCTTGCTTCTTTGAAAAGAGAGACCCTCCAGAAGCTTGGAGCCCACAGAAGAGACCGTGATAGATACAGGATGAGGAACCACCATGCAGTGAGACCGGCAATCAGATCCCCATTGAAGAATCTCCCCCGTCTTCCAGTTAAGCACAGGTGCGTAGAGCTGCAACCACGGAAGACCCAACAGAAGACATGGACCGGGGTAGCACATAGAAAGACAGTATCTCTTTATATAGTGCTCCAACTTGCACAAAGGCTCAGTGTGGTACCGGATCAGAGAGGGTTTGGCCACTGACAGAGGACATTACCAGAGGCTTCTTGTGGCTGACCACAGGGAAGTGATGCTGGGAGACTAGAGCAGCATCCACGAAGTATCCTGCAGAACCGGAGTCAAAGAAGGAAGAAACCTGGAACTGAGCACCTGTCCCTGAGCTGAGCAGAACAGGAAGTTTCAGACGTGGAGACGCTTTGTTCTCACCCAGGGACGTTTTCCCCCAAGAAGCATTTCCCGTACGCTGAGGATGGGTGGACAGGTCTGGAGGAAGTGTTCCGGGTTGGCACAATAGAGGCAGAGGTTCTCCAGGATGAACAAGTGTGTGGCCAGGTAAGAGGCGCGGGCGATGCGCTTGCGAATACGGAGGGGCACGGTTTGCTAACTAATGCTTAAATACGCTCCATCTACCTAATTTGACTTCACCTATGTACCGTGTGATACTTACCTCTTCTATGGACTTCCTGAAGTGCACTAAATGTTTTTCTATGAGGGAGTAACATGTTGCTGCTATTGGACTGGAGAGGAATCTGCAGTAAATGACACAACGTCTCTGCTCCTCACCTGCCCCCGCTGTGGTGACTACAGGAGGACGGTCTGTTGTCAGCTGGGAGGAGGAGAACAGCAGCGAGGACCAGACACAGACTGCAGTAGTGGAGCCCAATTCTCAGTTCTGTAATTCTGTGTGCCGGGTCCTAGTAGTGATGTTCTAGTCCAGTGTCCTGTATATATGGCTGCCCGGGGCTCCCCACCTGTGTCACCCACTGTCTAGGACTGTTAGGGCTCAGGGGGAGATGGGAATCTCTGGTCACACAACCCTCTCATGTCCTGGAAGTAGAAGAATCCCAATGATTTTTGGATTTTAATTGAATTGTATGTGAATAGTTTTATATTTGCAAAGAATATACATAACTTTTCTATCAATAGATGACTGTATGTTACTGACTGGCCGTTTTACTTCTGCTTCTGGGGAAAGGAAACTTCCATTATTGATTTTTTTTTTTTTGGTTATATTTTCTAGGAGATGAAAGTACAAGAGGTTCCCATGGACGTCCCCCCTCATCTCCTTGTGGTGAAGTAGAAGATAATCAGTCACATCTTTCCACAGAGGAGGGAAATCATGGAGATCAGAGGCAGTTTTCATGTCCTGAATGTGGAAAATGTTTTAGCAGGAAAAATAAGCTTTTTAGACACCAGAGAACTCACAAAGGAGTGAAGCCGTTTTCATGTCCTGAATGTGGGAAATATTTTACCAGGAAATCGCATCTTGTTGCACATGAGAAAGTTCACACAGGGGAGAAGCCATTTATTTGTTCTGAATGTGAAAAATGTTTCAGCAATAATTCTTTACTTGCTAAACACTGGAGAACCCACACAGGGGAGAAGCCATATTCATGTACTGAATGTGGAAAATGTTTCAGCGATATTTCAAATCTTGTTAGACACAAGAAAATTCACACAGGAGTGAAGCCATTTTCATGTCCTGAATGTGGGAAATGTTTTATCAGCAAATCACATCTTGTTATACATAAGAAAATTCACACAGGGGAGAAGCCATTTTTATGTACTGAATGTGGAAAATGTTTCAACCATACTTCAGGTCTTGTTAAACATCAGAGAATTCACACAGGAGAGAAGCCATTTTTATGCCATGAATGTGGGAAATGTTTTATTCGGAAATCACATCTTACAAGACATCAGAGAATTCACACAGGAGAGAAGCCATTTTCATGTCCTGAATGTGGGAAAAGTTTCATTCAGAAATCAAATCTTGTGGAACATGGGTTAATTCACAAAGGACAAAAGCCATGTTCATGTACTGAATGTGGAAAATGTTTCAGCAATAGTTCAAGTCTTTTTAAACACCAGAGAAGTCACACAGGAGAGAAGCCATTTTCATGTCTTGAATGTGGGAAATGTTTTGGGGAGAAACAAAGTTTTCTAAGACATCAGAGAACTCACACAGGGGAGAAGCCATTTTTATGTCTAGAATGTGGGAAATGTTATAGCAGGAAAGATAAGCTTTTTACACATCAGAGAACTCACACAGGGGAGAAGCCATTTTTATGCCTAGAATGTGGGAAATGTTATAGCAGGAAAGATAAGCTTTTTACACATCAGAGAACTCACACCGGGGCGATGCCATTTTAAAATTTTTTAGACTACGATAGTCTAGATATTGTTGTATTTATTTCTTCAGAATAAAAAATCTTTATACAGCGTCAGCATTGCTTTACAGGTCATGGGTTACATAAATAGACAAAATACTACACTACAGAGGAATAAATGTGGTTAGATAGAACAACAGGAATGATGGCCCATCTCATAAAAACTTCTATGACCGTATATGTTACCTAAAAGCTAAGTTACGTGAGTTGAACATATGGTTATCCTTTCTATAAAGACCTGTTCTGTATAATTGGCCTATGTATATTTACTTATCACACAACAGTCGCCTATAGGTGACTTCTATAGGTAATGTTGAATCTGATTCTTGTTTAGATTTTTCTACATTTTTAAGAATACGCATAAAAAACACTACATAACACGTAAGAGTTACAAAAACGCCAATAAAAACAGGCAACAAAGTCAGGGCTCTTAGGAAGGCAGGAAAAAGCAGGTCAAAATCGTAAGTAGAAGTCATACTCGTCGAATCTAATGTTGGCATTTCGAGGGTCACAACAGGAGAGAAAATATTCCAGTAGAGATGGGCCGGACGATGAACCATTACCGTTATGCTGAGGCTGTGAGGTAGAATATGAAGGCCCAGCAAAACCACAAATAGGTATAAATTACCTGATACTGAAACAGCTTGAAGGAAATCTACCATCAAAATCCAGCACAATTAAACCAGGGGCACTTATAGTTCCAGGCACTGTGACTGTGGTATCTTCTTAATATCCATGGCCTCCTTCCTTATAAAAAAAAAAAATCTACCTTTAAAATGATGCTAATTACCCTCAAAGGGCTCCTAGTGGTGTTACAGATGCCTCTCTGTGATGCAGCTTCACAGACTTTTACACTGTCTCACCCTTCCCCTCTGCTGCTGGTCAGCACTTCTCTCCCCACTGTGCTTGATTTATTCTCGCTTTAGCAGAAGAAGTTTCAGCACAGTGGGAGGGGGTGTGTGCTCCTTGCACACTGTAACAGCCTGGAAATCTGCAGCATGGATTTGGATGGAAGATTTAATTCCATCACAGCTCCACCAGATGTGCGACATATCTCCCCTCTCTGAACCAGAGCACCAACAAACACCTCCCTAAGATACTACCAGTCCTCTGCTGACAGTGAGGTCCACAATGATGATGGAGAGGGCAGCCATTTCTGAGCCTTGTGGTATCATGCACTGGAGGGGAGGCAGTGGGAAACCTTCAAAAGCTGTAAGAGAATCTGTATGTACTGCTGCAAGCCTGCACTAGCAAGAAATGACCTCCGCTGTGAGTATTCCGAGGATGAAACAGTTCAGAATCTCTATAGACAAGGTTCTCCCCAACCCAGGAAGGCCAGCTAATTTCTTATGGTATGTTGTTTTAAGTACTTTCTCTAGCCTTCTCTACTTTTTTCTTCCATCATTTTGGTAGAGGTCATAATTGTTTTGATTTGTAAATTAACCCAAGGCCTACATCCTGGAGAGCGTTATTCCCTTGGTTGGCTGCTAGGAAGGGGTTTCTTTTCATTATGGTAATTATTTTACGATAATCCAATAATATTGTCTTCCATGGGTCTCCAGGTCTCTTTGCATTTGCACCAGTGCTTTCTTTCTCAGGATAATAACAATCTTTATATAGCACAATCATATTCCATAGCGCTTTACATATCATATCTATGATCTGCCAACTGCATTTGTTCTAGGGAATAGGCCAGCCAACCAGCAACAGCTAATGGGTGCCATCAGCCGCCTCCCATAAATTCCATTGGGGCACGAAAAGTGAGCGCTGCCGCACTCCGTAGCTGCCGTGGTCACATGATACATACTGAGCATGTGCACTCCACCTCAGAATTTTTCCCAGAAGGCTCTGTGGCATAATTTCTTCCTTGAGAACCCTATTTCAGATACTTAGTTCTAAGTCAGAACCCCTGTGTAGCGTTATGAGAGTCATAGAAGTGTTTGTTCCTTTCTGTCACGCATTTTTTTTGTAAAGAAAAGATCTCATGCAATATATCTTTACTGATTTGTCAAGCTTTCCACATATAATCACTCTACATAAAGAATCTCTCTTGTTTGCCTGGATAAACAACAACAGATAACTGGAACTGAGATAAAGTTCAATAACAGAAGAGATGGATGCTGGGTGGTTGACCTATTCCTGTCAGGGTCGCTAGGGAGAATGCTGGGACTTCTGGTTCTTCTGGTGGTGCCAGCAGCGTTCTCCGACCCCCGGCGCGTATCCGCGCAAACTCCACCTCTCGTCCCGGGCAGCGGCTGCTAGGATCTCGCGCTGTCTAGGAGTTGTGTTCGGAACTGCTGGGACTTGTGGTACCTCTGCATGATGCCTGGTTGTTCTGCACCATGAGGGGTTAATTCCCTGAAGCCTTCCAGCTCCTATCAGGTTCTGGAGGTGGAGTTCTGGCTGCATAAATTGCAGCTTCACTAGTCACCTGTGCCAGTGTTTGAAATCCCTTCTCCACTCGCTCTCAGCATTAGGTTTGACTTGCTCTGTATCTGTATCGTTGTGACCTCGGCTCGTTTTTGACATTGACTCTTTGCCTACTGATTTTGCTATTGACGTACCCTCTCGTTGTGACTCTGGCTAGTTAACCATTCTTTTGTGTTTTATGTTTGTCAGTCTGTTTGTGTTTCCCTTCCACACTTATCAGTGTATTTCGAGTCTTCAAGTAGTCGCCCCACGGTTTAGCGTGGGGGGCTATAGGAAGGGACAGAGGTTGGGACAAGCTCAGGGCACACTATCCCCTGTCTTTTGTGTTACCCAACCCTAACAGAAACACTGGCCCACACATAGGTCTGCATCCTGTATATTACCTGCTACATTCACTCCTTCCATGCCTTTGTCAGCGGTGGTCGCTCAGGTCTAGACCTTAACTCAGCATGTTCAGAGTCTGTCTGCCCGTCTTCAAATGCAGGTTTCGGGGCAGACAACACCACCTGCACCAGAACCTAAGGTTCCTCTCCCTGACCTGTTTTTTGGTGACCGTAAGAAATTTTTTTCATTTAGGGAGGGATGTAAACTTTATTTTTCTTTACGCCCTCACTCATCGGGCACCGAGACACAAAGGGTGGGCGTGGTCATTTCTCTCTTGCGCGGTGGTCCGCAAAATTGGGCCTTTTCTCTCCCACCTGACTCTCCATCCCGCTCTTCTCTTGACGCTTTGTTTTCTGCATTAGGCCAGATTTATGACAAACCTGACCGCCGAGCACTGGCAGTTTCCCACCTTAGATCTCTGTGTCAGGGAAAACTGATGGCGGAAGATTATTGTGCCCAATTCAGACAGTATGTGACTGACTCGCAATGGAACGACTGTGCCCTAAAAGACCAATTTATGTCCGGACTGTCAGACCGAGTACAGGACTTAGTCTTAGCTTATGCCGAGCCACAGACATTAGATGAAGCTATGACTCTGGTCGTCCGAGTTGATCTTCGCCTAAGATCCAGGCGATCACCTTGGGTGTCCCCTGACTGTCAGCCGTCGGCCAGGCCGTCAAGAATTGGAATCCATGGAGCTGGATAGCATCTCTCCTGCACAGTGGTAGCAACTTTGAATAAGACGCCATCTTTGTTTCTACTGTGGAAGTCCTGATCATCAGATCAACACCTGTTCCAAGAGGCAGCAGCAGGAAACACTTCCGCTCCTAAGCAGTAATCGAGGGGACTGCTTAGGAGCTCAGGTACTCCCAGTTGTGTCTAGAATGTATTTACCTTGTACGGTTAAGTTTCAATCTGTGTCCTGTACTGGTCGCGCCTTCTTGGATTCAGGTGCGGCAACTAATTTAATTGATTATAATTTTGTCTCTCAGTTTTGTATGTCATTGATTCCATTGTCCACTCCTATCCAGATGGCGGGTGCGGATTTGACCCCTCTACAGGCAGGGTTGATTAAATTCCGAACCCCGCAGATAAAGCTTATGGTAGGAGCTATGCATGAAGAATGGTGTTCTTTCCTAGTTATGGAAAATTTGTCTGAAAATGTAATTCTTGGTCTACCCTGGCTCCGGATCCATAATCCGGTAATTAATTGGGAAACTCTGGAGCTGGTTCATTGGGGTCCTCACTGTAAGGATCACCTGACCAGAGTTTCATTATGTACAGTAGTGGCGGAAGATCAGAGTCTTCCAGGTTTTCTCTCGGATTACTCAGATGTGTTTTCAAAACCCTTGTCCCAAGTCCTTCCTCCTCACAGGGAGTTTGATTGTAAAATTGACCTTCTTCCTGATGCTAGATTGCCAAAGGGTCGTATATAAAACCTCTCGGTACCAGAACAGGAGTCACTGAAGAGTTATATTGATGAGAGCTTGGCAATCGGACATATCCGTCCCTCTGAGTCGCCCACTGGGGCCGGGTTCTTTTTTGTTGAGAAAAAAGATGGTGGTTTACGGCCGTGTATTGATTATTGAGAATTAAATAAGATAACGGTAAAAAACTCAGGTCCTCTCCCCTTGATCCCGGATCTCTTAAATCAGGTTTCTGGGGCCCAAGTTTTCTCTAAATTAGATCTCAGAGGGGCTTATAACCTGATTCGGATCCGGGAAAGGGGATGAGTGGAAGACCGCATTTAATACACCTTTGGGACACTTTGAATACCTGGTTATGCCCTTTGGTTTCAGTAATGCCCCAGCGGTTTTTCAAGGGTTTATGAACTCCATCTTTCATGATTACATTGGTGTGTTTATGGTGGTGTATCTAGACGATATTTTGATTTTCTCTCCTGATATGATTTCTCACCAGCAACATCTCCGCCAAGTACTTACCAGGTTGCGCGAAAACCACCTCTTCGCTAAGCTGGAGAAGTGTGTTTTTTGCGTCCAGAAGGTTTCCTTCTTCGGTTATGTTGTTACTCCCTCTGATGTACAGATGGATCCGAGTAAGGTTCAGGCGCTCACGGACTGGGTTCGGCCTACCAATCTTAAGGCCCTACAACGTTTTTTAGGTTTCGCTAACTATTATCGGAACTTTATTAAGAACTTTTCCGTGATCACCAAACCCCTCACGGATCTAACCCGTAAGGGTGCTGATCCGAACAATTGGTCCCCTGCCGCTTGCTCTGCGTTTGAAACTCTAAAAGCGGCATTCTCGTCAGCCCCAGTTTTGGTTCAACCTGACCTCTCTCTACCGTTTGTTGTGGAGGTAGATGCCTCCGAGGTTGGAGTAGGTGCAGTGTTGTCTCAGGGGTCCTCCACTCTCACCAGACTTAGGCCCTGTGCATATTTCTCTAGAAAGTTTTCTTCTTGTGAGAGGAATTATGATATTGGTAATCGAGAGCTCCTTGCCATTAAGTGGGCATTTGAAGTCTGGCGACACTTTTTGGAGGGAGCTCTTCATCCGATAACTGTGCTCATGGATCATAAGAACTTAGTATATTTGGATACTGCTAAGCGTTTGAACTCACGTCAGGCTAGGTGGGCCTTGTTTTTCTCTCGCTTTAATTTTGTGGTCACCTACCAACCTGGGTCAAAAAATGTGAAGGCTGATGCCTTGTCCCGTAGCTTCGGGACTCCTGAACTTCCAGAGGCTACGGACAGTAATATTTTGTCTCCAGGTGTTGTGCTGGCAGCTGTCTCCTCCCACCTCTCCTCTCAAATTTTAGCAGGACAAAGATCTGCACCTAAAGACCTTCCGGAAGGCAAATTATTTGTTCCTCTTTCTTGTCGTTTGAGAGGGAGGGATGTAAACTTTATTTTTCTTTACGCCCTCACTCATCGGGCACCGAGACACAAAGGGTGGGCGTGGTCATTTCTCTCTTGCGCGGTGGTCCGCAAAATTGGGCCTTTTCTCTCCCACCTGACTCTCCATCCCGCTCTTCTCTTGACGCTTTGTTTTCTGCATTAGGCCAGATTTATGACAAACCTGACCGCCGAGCACTGGCAGTTTCCCACCTTAGATCTCTGTGTCAGGGAAAACTGATGGCGGAAGATTATTGTGCCCAATTCAGACAGTATGTGACTGACTCGCAATGGAACGACTGTGCCCTAAAAGACCAATTTATGTCCGGACTGTCAGACCGAGTACAGGACTTAGTCTTAGCTTATGCCGAGCCACAGACATTAGATGAAGCTATGACTCTGGTCGTCCGAGTTGATCTTCGCCTAAGATCCAGGCGATCACCTTGGGTGTCCCCTGACTGTCAGCCGTCGGCCAGGCCGTCAAGAATTGGAATCCATGGAGCTGGATAGCATCTCTCCTGCACAGTGGTAGCAACTTTGAATAAGACGCCATCTTTGTTTCTACTGTGGAAGTCCTGATCATCAGATCAACACCTGTTCCAAGAGGCAGCAGCAGGAAACACTTCCGCTCCTAAGCAGTAATCGAGGGGACTGCTTAGGAGCTCAGGTACTCCCAGTTGTGTCTAGAATGTATTTACCTTGTACGGTTAAGTTTCAATCTGTGTCCTGTACTGGTCGCGCCTTCTTGGATTCAGGTGCGGCAACTAATTTAATTGATTATAATTTTGTCTCTCAGTTTTGTATGTCATTGATTCCATTGTCCACTCCTATCCAGATGGCGGGTGCGGATTTGACCCCTCTACAGGCAGGGTTGATTAAATTCCGAACCCCGCAGATAAAGCTTATGGTAGGAGCTATGCATGAAGAATGGTGTTCTTTCCTAGTTATGGAAAATTTGTCTGAAAATGTCATTCTTGGTCTACCCTGGCTCCGGATCCATAATCCGGTAATTAATTGGGAAACTCTGGAGCTGGTTCATTGGGGTCCTCACTGTAAGGATCACCTGACCAGAGTTTCATTATGTACAGTAGTGGCGGAAGATCAGAGTCTTCCAGGTTTTCTCTCGGATTACTCAGATGTGTTTTCAAAACCCTTGTCCCAAGTCCTTCCTCCTCACAGGGAGTTTGATTGTAAAATTGACCTTCTTCCTGATGCTAGATTGCCAAAGGGTCGTATATAAAACCTCTCGGTACCAGAACAGGAGTCACTGAAGAGTTATATTGATGAGAGCTTGGCAATCGGACATATCCGTCCCTCTGAGTCGCCCACTGGGGCCGGGTTCTTTTTTGTTGAGAAAAAAGATGGTGGTTTACGGCCGTGTATTGATTATTGAGAATTAAATAAGATAACGGTAAAAAACTCAGGTCCTCTCCCCTTGATCCCGGATCTCTTAAATCAGGTTTCTGGGGCCCAAGTTTTCTCTAAATTAGATCTCAGAGGGGCTTATAACCTGATTCGGATCCGGGAAAGGGGATGAGTGGAAGACCGCATTTAATACACCTTTGGGACACTTTGAATACCTGGTTATGCCCTTTGGTTTCAGTAATGCCCCAGCGGTTTTTCAAGGGTTTATGAACTCCATCTTTCATGATTACATTGGTGTGTTTATGGTGGTGTATCTAGACGATATTTTGATTTTCTCTCCTGATATGATTTCTCACCAGCAACATCTCCGCCAAGTACTTACCAGGTTGCGCGAAAACCACCTCTTCGCTAAGCTGGAGAAGTGTGTTTTTTGCGTCCAGAAGGTTTCCTTCTTAGGTTATGTTGTTACTCCCTCTGATGTACAGATGGATCCGAGTAAGGTTCAGGCGCTCACGGACTGGGTTCGGCCTACCAATCTTAAGGCCCTACAACGTTTTTTAGGTTTCGCTAACTATTATCGGAACTTTATTAAGAACTTTTCCGTGATCACCAAACCCCTCACGGATCTAACCCGTAAGGGTGCTGATCCGAACAATTGGTCCCCTGCCGCTTGCTCTGCGTTTGAAACTCTAAAAGCGGCATTCTCGTCAGCCCCAGTTTTGGTTCAACCTGACCTCTCTCTACCGTTTGTTGTGGAGGTAGATGCCTCCGAGGTTGGAGTAGGTGCAGTGTTGTCTCAGGGGTCCTCCACTCTCACCAGACTTAGGCCCTGTGCATATTTCTCTAGAAAGTTTTCTTCTTGTGAGAGGAATTATGATATTGGTAATCGAGAGCTCCTTGCCATTAAGTGGGCATTTGAAGTCTGGCGACACTTTTTGGAGGGAGCT
The DNA here is from genome assembly GCF_040894005.1 of Engystomops pustulosus. Lineage (NCBI taxonomy): Eukaryota > Metazoa > Chordata > Amphibia > Anura > Leptodactylidae > Engystomops > Engystomops pustulosus. Next base: position 12,028,943 of record NC_092412.1, on the reverse strand, counting down.
CTTCATCCGATAACTGTGCTCACGGATCATAAGAACTTAGTATATTTGGATACTGCTAAGCGTTTGAACTCACGTCAGGCTAGGTGGGCCTTGTTTTTCTCTCGCTTTAATTTTGTGGTCACCTACCAACCTGGGTCAAAAAATGTGAAGGCTGATGCCTTGTCCCGTAGCTTCGGGACTCCTGAACTTCCAGAGGCTACGGACAGTAATATTTTGTCTCCAGGTGTTGTGCTGGCAGCTGTCTCCTCCCACCTCTCCTCTCAAATTTTAGCAGGACAAAGATCTGCACCTAAAGACCTTCCGGAAGGCAAATTATTTGTTCCTCTTTCTTGTCGTTTGAGAGTGTTGGAGGAGACGCATTGCTCGGTATTGGCAGGTCATCCGGGAATGCGGAGTACCTTGGATCTCTTAAAAAGAAGTTACTGGTGGCCTCACATGACTAATGATATGCACGCATTTGTCCAAGCCTGTCAGGTCTGTGCGCGAGGAAAGACTCCCAGGAGACGTCCTGAGGGGTCTCTTCTTCCGCTTCCAGTTCCCACCAGGCCATGGTCTAAAGTGTTAATGGATTTTGTCACTGATCTGCCAGCATCTCAAGGCTATACAGTGATTTGGGTGGTAGTGGACCGTTTCTCTAAGATGGGACACTTTGTTCCATTAAAAAAGTTACCTTCAGCTGAAGAATTGGCTGAATTGTTTATACAGAATATTGTGCGCCTCCATGGTATACCAGATGATATTGTGTCAGATAGGGGCGTACAATTTGTTTCCAGATTTTGGCGAACATTTTGTTCTAGACTGGAAGTTAATTTGTCGTTCTCGTCAGCGTTTCACCCTGAGTCTAATGGTCAGTCCGAGAGGATGAATCAGGAGATGATTCAATATCTGCGACTCTTTGTCTCGGACAGTCAGGACCAGTGGGTGAAATTCCTTCCGTTGGCAGAATTTGCTATTAATAATCACTGTAGTTCTTCCACTCAGGTTTCTCCATTTTTCTGCAATTATGGTTTTCATCCTCGTTTCTCCTTTTCATCTGTGCCTGTCTCTAATATTCCTCGAGCGGAAGCTATTACATCCAAGTTGCGCACGCTCTGGTCGCAAGTTCAGGAGAATATTCAGAGGGCACAAAATTCTATGGTCCAACAGGCTGAAAGAAGGCGCACTAATTCTGATACGTTTGTGGTGGGGGATAAAGTGTGGTTATCAACAAAAAACCTTAAATTGAAGGTCCCCTCTCTGAAGTTTGCGCCCAGGTTTGTAGGTCCATTTGTTGTTACTGAAATTGTTAACCCGGTTTCCTTCAAGATTACTCTTCCAGCAGGGTGGCGGGTTCATAACACTTTCCATAAGAGTCTTCTGAAGCGCTATGTTGAGCCTGTTTTGCCCCTTTCTGACCCTCCTTCTCCATCTATTGTGGAGGGGAATCTGGAATTTGAGGTGGAAAAAGTTGTGAATTCCAGATGGGTAGGTAACTCCCTGCAGTACCTGGTCCATTGGAAAGGTTTTGGTCCTGAGGATAGGTCTTGGGTTCCGGCTAGGGATGTTCATGCTCCGCGGTTACTCAGGTTATTTCATCAGGCCTATCCTCAGAAGCCATCTTTAAGATCTAGGGGTCCGAAGGCCCCCCGTCAGGGGGGGGGGGGTACTGTCAGGGTCGCTAGGGAGAATGCTGGGACTTCTGGTTCTTCTGCTGGTGCCAGCAGCGTTCTCCGACCCCCGGCGCGTATCTGCGCAAACTCCACCTCTCGTCCCGGACAGCGGCTGCTAAGATCTCGCGCTGTCTAGGGGTTGTGTTCGGAACTGCTGGGACTTGTGGTACCTCTGCATGATGCCTGGTTGTTCTGCACCATGAGGGGTTAATTCCCATATGCTGTCCAGCTCCTATCAGGTTCTGGAGGTGGAGTTCTCTCTGCATAAATTGCAGCTTCACTAGTCACCTGTGCCAGTGTTTGAAATCCCTTCTCCACTCGCTCTCAGCATTAGGTTTGACTTGCTCTGTATCTGTATCGTTGTGACCTCGGCTCGTTCTTGACATTGACTCTTTGCCTACTGATTTTGCTATTGACGTACCCTCTCGTTGTGACTCCGGCTAGGTTACCATTCTTTTGTGTTTTATGTTTGTCAGTCTGTTTGTGTTTCCCTTCCCACACTTATCAGTGTATTTCGAGTCTTCAAGTAGTCGCCCCATGGTTTAGCGTGGGGGGGTTATAGGAAGGGACAGAGGTGGGGCAAGCTCAGGGCACACTATCCCCTGTCTTTTGTGTTACCCAACCCTAACAATTCCCTAGAACAAATGCAGATTGCAGATCATAGATTCCTGTCAACTGAGCTTTGTTCATCTGGACAAGATGTTGGTATCTATACCTGCCTTAGGCATTGCTTCAAGAACCCAACCCCAAGATGATGGAGATGCTCTACTAATCAGGGTTCTAAATGTGATAAACAGTTCTGTAATTCTTCCCCTTAACGGCTGTGTCAGTTCTAGATATTTCCACATTGCAAGGACTATGCATAAGTCCGGGTCTAGTGTATCTTCAATTAAATCAATTTCTACTAGAAATTGTGAGGTCTATGTGTGAGGTTTTTGTTCTGCCTTTGAAAATCATGTCTGTGACAACCACGGTCCATTAATTTTGGATCAGTGCTACTTCCATTGTTCTTGCTGCCAGGGCTAGCGCCATTAGGCACAACAACTTTATACCCGCTGTCCTGACAGACAGTGTCTCTGGGTCTAAGGAGCTCAAATATTTTAGTAAGATGTTTATGTCCCACTTGGATGTATATTTGGGAACAATAATGGAATTATAATATTAAGAGCAGAACCTATTGTTTTAAGAGTGTTGGATACAATACCTGATCTATGTTTATCTGTCAGGAAAATCTAATGCGTTCCATAGATCGACCGATCTAATAAGTGTATGTTTATGTTAAACCCCAAGAATATTAGGATCTAACACCTATTTCTTTCTGTTTAGGTGGAAACCTGTGCTCCTCAACAGGTCTAATGTTCTATTTGTGTGAACCGTCAACTGGGCCTGATTTTAATGGAAAATTTGTATATTGTCTAGATATAATATACGTAAGATGCCTTTAAATCTCTAGTGTGTTATAATGGGTTTTAACACTCATGTGAACATATACGGAGCGTTCGAGGGGACGAACACCATCACATTCCAGTGATAGATGTGGTATTTCCAATAGAATTGAAGTAACCGTCTGTGTTTTGGGGCAATTGAGATTTTGTGGAAAGCATCTTTTAGCTTTATTTTTACTAGAAACGTCTTTCTCTAATAAAAGCCTGTTATGCCTTCCATCCTGAACTTTTTCCGTTTCAGAAATCTGATCAGTGGTTTTACGTATAGTGAACCATCTGACTTTACTACCGGAAACATGTGGGTTATCCAACCATTCCGATCTACCGCTGCGTTTGAACATTTTCCTGCTTTTACTGCTCGTTCAATATGTCGCTTGTGGTAAAGGTTTTTTTTCTTCTGAAAATGATCCCAGGCACTCAATTATCCCCTGCAATGAACGGTGTTCCAATTTACCTGATTGACCTCTTCTGGAGATTTTTGGTCTGTAGGAGCTACCTCCGGCTGAGGAGGAGCCTCTTCCTTTGGTGGACTGCTTCTTATATAGTCCCTGGGAATAGTCTCGGGCCTGTCCCTGGGACTTGAATGACCGACCCATTGTACTAAAAAGACAATTAAAATTATGGGCAGGCTTTTTAAAATCTGCAAAAGATTTCCTAGCCCTGTATCTCATTTTAACCTCCTGAGTAAATTTTGGTCGAAAGAGGTTAGCTGTTTCCATATTAGTAAACTTGTGTGCCTAGCATCCCGCAGCAGTGAGCCATTTCTCCCTCCTCACATTAGTGATGACGGGGCAGCGCAAAACCGCCTTACGCTCTTCTCTCAGACACCCCAAATTATTTGAGCATGCGTGCACGTTTTGGTAAGAAAAGACAGAAGACTGGAGTTCTGTTTTATCCTAGGTTCATGCTCTTAACTTGCCGTACAGAAAAGAAGAATGAACTGCGTCTTTATTTCCTGATACATAGCTTCTTATAATCTTACAAAAAGGTGTGGTTACATACATTAAAATCATTATAATTGGTTATAGCTAAGCATATATGTCTGGCCCCCCACCCCTGCTGATTGGTCCTCAAAACTAGGCCTTGGTTGCTATGCCAGGGGAATTTCCAGTCACCGTTGTCTACAGTAAATCGACCGCTAGTCTGGATGCTGATGCTATTCTTATCAAACATCTGCTTTTTGATGATAAGACTTGAGTTCCGCTGACAGTTGCATGTCTGGTTAAAACTGATGTAAGGGAAAAGCTCTGTATTTCATAACAAGCAGAGTACAAAAATATAGGGCAAAGGGCACATGTATACAATCATAAAACATATAATTATTATGGACACATAATCATTACTTTGACCCTCACAATTCCCCCCTAAATACTGAGCTTTTCCCTACACTTCGCTGCGATTCGTTTCTCCTATAGGCTGTCAATGTGGTGGGAGAGGGGAGTGGATTGCTTCACTGAGTCGTCAACCCAACAGGCCCTTGCGGCACTCAGGTTAATTTCCCAGCACTAACCTAACTAACCTAATCAAAAAGTGATCCTGGAAACTACAGACCCGTGAGTCTAACTGCTGTGGTGGGGAAAATATTTGTGGGGTTTGTTAGAGATGCTATCCTGGAGTATCTTACTGTGCACAACCTTATAACACAGCGTCAGCATCGGGTTTATCAGAGATCGGTCCTGTCAGACTAATCTGATGGAATCTTTGTGTAAACTTGAGGCGTGGGCAGAGAAATAGTTGATGAGATTTAATGTAGGTAAATGTAAAGTTATGCACATGGGCCAGGGAAACAAAAAGTATAATTATGTTCTAAAGAGTCAATTACTTGGTAAAACTGGAGCTGGAAAGGACTTGGGGGTATTGGTGGATGGTAAACTTAATTTTAGCGACCAAAGCCATTCTAGTTTGTAGGGTCATCAAAAAAGTATGAATAGAATACTGTAATGCTATTGGCCATAACAACAGTTTAAATAAATGTTTTAATTCAGCTATTTTTTTTAACTCTATAGCTGCTGAGTGGGCAACATACCCCCCCCCCCCCCCCACTCCAGGACAGAGCTGTAATGCCGTTTTAGTTCTCTTGCTCAAGATGGCCGCCGTAGAGGAATATATCACCAACAATTCCTCCCTTTTGAGCTTTGCTGGCCTGTAATTCCATCCTGTGTGACCTCCTCAAACTCCAGGTACCCACAGGTAGGCTAAGCCCGTACCTGCTGGACTTGTTAACTCTTCACCAGATCCCCTGGAGGCCAGTCACTCAGGGTTACAGGTCTGCACACTCAAATCACATCACTGAGTTCCCATAGTTCATAGGTTTGTAAACAGGCAGCATCATCCTCCGCTCCGGGCACTCCTGTCGTGGTTCTTACCTGGACGGCCATCTGGGACATGGTGGATTTGATGAGGGGGACCACACAACCCGCAATAAGTGACAAAAGCAAAATCACAATCCCCAATATCACCCCCACTTACAGGAAACCCTTCCAATCCCCCACCCACAAAGTGAATGACAAAGTGTCCACCCCAGAGTTTCTCTTGAGTTCCCTGGACAGTCCTTCAATCTTTTCACAAGCATGGGTAATGGATCCATAGGGGGCGATGTCATCTGGGATGTATACGCGACAAGCCACTCCCACCATCTTACAGACTCCTCCCTTCTCAGCAAAGATCATGTCCAGAGTCATGCGGTTCTGGGAAGCATCTCGGATACAATCACAAATCTCTGTTGATTACAATAAAAACAGTTAACCAAATCAACATCTTTGCTCATAGCTCTCTGGGGAATAATGGACTCTAGACCTGCCCATATCTGATTGTGGGCCTTGTACTCATCTGGGACCCCCCTTGGTGCTCCCACTGTATCTATATAAACATTGTCATCTAGGTGCTTCTCTCTCAGACCTCCAGAATCCTTTGGGATTCTCTACCTTTTCTTTATGTGTCTGATCAACCTTATCCCTGGGGATCACGAGGAAGGAATGCACAAGTGTTATCACCGTACACTCACCTTCCCAGCCTCTAGGCCTGACCTGACTCTCCTATCCCCACAAATCCTGTACACATCAGACACGGCTAATACAGGGTTATCTGTGCTGTCAGTGTTAAAGAAGGTCATTGCCTGCACCAACCGTAGGTAAAGTCTCCTACCCTGGGGGCATCCTGGTCAGCCCTATAGATACAGTGATAGTCATGGTTGGGGTGTCCCTGAGCAGTGATAGTCAGTCAGAAGAGACCAGCTAGCAGGAAGAATAAGTAAGTTTGCAATAGTAAGCGTGGCTTTCTTCTAGCTGCACAGACATGTCATTGGTCAGCAGGACTTGGAAAGGACCATCGTAGCGAGGCTCCAGACTCTCTCTCTGGTGTCTCTCTCACATAGTCTCCAGGCTTCAGAGTATGCATCCTGAGGTCTCTGCCTGGATTTCGGGTGCAGGGCTCCGGGCAGGCACACCCTCTCTCCCAGCATCCAGGTCCCATCGTCATCTGGGCTCCAGCTTTCCTCCACACTTCCTTCACTTCTGATGACTCCCGGGCCACCAGGGACTGGAACACCTGTGGATCAAACTTTTAGCGCAGAACTCACCACTGAGACTTCAGGACAGTCTCTGGGCTCCATCTGTGCAGCTGCCTTCGCCATCCCGTCAGTCACATCCTTGCCCTTGGCTTGTAGAGTTACCATATTGTGTGTGCTTTTGCTTTTACTATCCCCACCTCTTTTGGAAGTAAGAGAGCATCCATAAGCTCTTTAACCAGCGTGCCATGCTTAAAGGGGGTCCCTGCAGAGGTGAGGAAATCTCTAGCCTTCCAGATGGGTTCATAGTCGTGTTTAGACCCCAGGACTATACCTTCAGTATAGATATTTGCCCTTTTACCTTCCACCAGCTGTAGCGCTTCCCTGCCGTCACTGCACTTCACCTCCTGCGCTGACCTGTGTGGAGGGAGTGGTTCTGCTTGTACTACCTCATGTGCGCCACTGACCACTGTATATCCAGTGTAGAACCATCTGTCTTCTCCTGCAGACCTGGAGCCATCTATGAGAAAAAACTCAACATCTGGGTTAATCACCCTTCTCTCCCCCCCTCTCTGAATCCTGGAAGACTGGCGACAGAATGAAGGATTCAGAGCTGTGCACCTTATCAGTGTATCCTGGGGAATCAGGAGTGCACACTGGAGTCTGAGTTGTCTGGCCTTTGCTCAGATGCTTGGGCTGTACTTGGGTGAGGACACTGTGCAAGGTATGTGGGGTTTGCACTGTAACTGAGTGGTCTAGGGTCTAGGATCAGCTCACTGGCCTTGCTGAGCAGATTGCTGGCTGCAGCTACTAACACATGAGGGGCCCCCCTCACAACTGAGTCTAACCGGGCCTAATAGTGGGCCACTGAGGAGGCCACCATGTTCCTGGGCTAAGACATCTGTGGCATGGACTGGATACTCAGTACAAAATAAAATAAAATATCTGGTTCAGTGGGATGTGCCTAGGGCCGGGGCAGACTTGCCAGCTTAAGGATATGGAATGCATCAATTGCCTCCTGACTAAGGGCAAATGGGGAAGAGGCAATTCAGTCATCAAGGGGCAACATCAGGCTAGAGGCAGCAGACCTTATCCTAGGCCTGCAGGAGCTGACCAGTCCTAGAAACATGTGAAGAGGCTTAGGGCCTCAGGGCAGGGGCACATTCTGGACTGCCAGCTTTCTTCCCTCTGTCAGGTATCTGCCTGTGGCTGAGAAGCAGTGGCTTAGGAAGACCACCTTCTCCTGGCAGTACTGGAGTTTGTCTCTGGTAACTTTGCAACCCTTCTGGAACAGAAAACACATAAGGTCAATAAATGCATCCTGGCAAACAAAAACAGTAGGTCCTCTGCATACTGAAAAGGAGAACATCCAGTAAGGGGCTAGTCTGCCAGTCTACTCCCTGTAGGATCGTGTAGTATGGAGTACTGGCTGGGTGAGTTTTACCCCCCTTGTGGGAATCTGCACCAGGTATACTGGAATACTAAACTGGTAAAGGCAAATAGGTCCTGGCAATCTTCATGTAGGGGCACAGAGAGGAAAACATTTGCCAAATCAATAACAGTGAATAATTTGTCACTCTCGGGGACTGCTGCCAGTGTGGGACACTCATTAGTAGCTTGGAGATCATGGACCATCCTACATATATGTTGTTCTTTCTGGGTCTTTTTCTTGACTGTGAATGGGTTAAAATCATCACTGGGCTAGCAGGGGAGGGTTTGACAATGAGAGAAGCTGTCAGGGGGGATGTACTTGCTGACGTCCTCGTTAGTTACCGCCCCCCTATTAGAATATGGCCACTCACTTTAGTCACTTCAGTAATGTCTCCTCCCAGCAAGTGGAAGCACGGCCCCTTGAGCTGGGCTCGTCCGGAATCGAAACTTTTGTCAGTCATACTTTGGTGTGGTCTGTGAAACACTGATCGCTTCAAGGCCAGTTGTCAGACACCAATTACAAGCAGCTATGGAAAAATTTAGCCGTCAAGGAATAAAATCTCTTTTTCTCAAATTCTCTACACATCAAAATCTCTGAAATGTCCCTTATCACCTGTCTCTTTCTCAACGGGCACTCTGAAGGATTCCTGTCACTCTGTCCTGGTGTCCGTCTGTCAAAGTCAGAGGCTCTAAGTGTCTATTTAAAAATCTAATCAAGTTTTTTTTTTTTTTTTTTTTCTCTTACTTGTACATTCATTAGATCCTTTAACACATCCCAAAACTTTCAAACCAATGCTACCAGCCCTTCTGTTCCATCATATCGACTTGCACTTTTCCATCAGTCCTACTTAACTCAACAACCTTCTGTCTACTTACATCTTTCCCTTATCTGCACTGAACTATCTCCTCCAGGAGAACGTTCTTTTAATTCTAATTCTTCTAATTCTTACCATTCCAGGTTTTATAAACCACACACTGTACACGTCCACCCTTCCGGACCGGGTTGGCCGCCATTATAGGGCTGTGGCTGGGCACATGGCACTGTCGCCATCGTGGTTCCGCATTTCACATCTCTATCTAAAAGCTTCACATATCCATATAGCACTTCCGCTTTTGCTGAACCACCATCTCCCTGCACTTCTGACCATCCTTCAACTTGCAATGCTCTGGCCACTCTGTAATGAGCCTGAGCGGCTTCCAATATGCCCTTAGCTTCTAACTCACCTCTACTTGTGGTTAGAATTTGTTTCCACACTGAAGGCTGCAGCCTTCCCTTTGAGGGCATATCAACATACTTGTGCAACCTCACACAATTATTAACATACTTTTTTCCTTCCCGTTTTTCAACAAGCTTGACTGCAGTCTCTGCTCCCTCGGGGAGGGTATGCACTTTCTTAAACACACCTAACATCATGTTCTAACAAGGTACACGTTGGTGTAGCTACTCACTCAACGCAGGGGCCCCGGCTCACCGTCGTGTGTCAGCAAAATAATAAAGTCCCTACGCTACCAAAACTCTGATCACACACCCGTTAGAACTATTTAGAGCTCAAAAACCGTGCTTCCCTCGGTACCTTAATCAGCCGGTCTCCTAATGAGCCAATGCTATTTTCCCGGTCTCTAACCTGGACCACCTTAATTCCCTTTCCCTTCCCTCCCCCCGTATAAAATAATAAAAACAATCCCAGACACGTAACCAGTGCCCAATATCCCCAGAACAGAGGATGTCAATCTGTACTATTCTCAGTCCGCAAACTTCCTCCCCAGCTTCTACAGAAGGGGGGCAGAGACTCTATATGTCACAATGAAGCCTTTTACTTTCACTTTCCACCCAGAGGGCTGACTCAGTGCCTGAGAGAATGAGGCGTGGTGATTCAGTGACACCCCATAGGGAAGTGTCACTATGTATCAGTTCTGAACCATCCCAGCGATCACCGTAAAGAAAATGAGTCTCACCACTCAGACAATCAGCCCTTAGACCCGAAGAGTATCAGAGGCTACTAACTTATTCCACACCAATGGTCACAGGGAAGTCTAACACATATATAATATGCATTAACTTACCGTGACTCAGTGAGGCCGCGGTCCTCTATTGGTGTGGACAAGCGTTCGTCCCCCGTCCTCTGGTTCGGGTCCTCGGGTGTACGGTATCAGCTGGCAACGTCCCGGGTTTCGGCACCATTTGACGGGGCAGCGCAAAACCGCCTTACACTCTTCTCTCAGACACCCCAAATTAGTTGAGCATGCGTGCACGTTTTGGTAAGAAAAAACAGAAGACTGGAGTTCTGTTTTATCCTAGGTTCATGCTCTTAACTTGCCGTACAGAAAAGAAGAATGAACTGCGTCTTTATTTCCTGATACATAGCTTCTTATACCCTTACAAAAAGGTGTGGTTACATACATTAAAATCATTATAATTGGTTATAGCTAAGCATATATGTCTGGCCCCCCACCCCTGCTGATTGGTCCTCAAAACTAGGCCTTGGTTGCTATGCCAGGGGAATTTCCAGTCACCGTTGTCTACAGTAAATCGACCACTAGTCTGGATGCTGATGCTATTCTTATCAAACATCTGCTTTTTGATCATAAGACTTGAGTTTCGCTGACAGTTGCATGTCTGGTTAAAACTGATGTAAGGGAAAAGCTCTGTATTTCTCAACAGACAAAGTACAAAAATATAGGACAAAGGGCACATGTATACAATCATAAAACATATAATTATTATGGACACATAATCATTACTTTGACCCTCACAGTGACAAAATTAAAATTCTGTCCCACTATGAGAACCGCTCTGCTTATGGCGTGTAGCAGCGCTATTGCAACATCCCACACTGGGGCCTAGCCTTTTCTTGGGGCCTGGAGGCAGCCGGGGCCCTGAACACCGGAGTGGTTGTGGCCTATAGCGCGCTGATGTCATGGTGCTTCGTATGGGGACCGGAGGGCTGTCCTACACCCTGGCAGGCCTCCAGCAGGTGGTGTGTGCACAAAATATGGAGGGAGAAGCTGATGTACTTGTTTCTCCCTGGGGCAACCCCTGAGTGTCTTTAAAATAGGGTCCCTACGTGATGGATGGGGAAGCCCGTGGTGGTAACAGGGATCAGACGGAGGAAACGTTTTGCAAATCAACTCACGGTTCTTTATTGAACAACAGGTAGCAGGCAACAGGCCTAAAGAGTCTCACAGCAGATGGAGTGGTCATGGAGAATGGTCCTCAGTAATAAAGCACCAGCCTGGTAATAGGTACAGGCGGGGATAATGGAGATGGAGCTGTGTCCAAACTGTGGAAGCTGCAGCTCTGGATTAGAGTCTCCTGATTGGATTGGGTTCTGTAGCAGCAGTAAAGGTGTAGGTCTCTCTCTTCAGCCTGACAGCAGGTCTGACTCTCTGCTGTGTGGAAAGACCATAAGTTCTGGACTAAGACCATGTGCTCCCACTGCACAGGGGGTTTATACTCTCCTTGGTCAGGTGGTAGCACCTCTCCAATCACACTCCAGTTTACAATACAGCCATATAACTGGATAACATCTTACACCCATTTAAATATTGCCTTCCCAGGCCGTATCTACAGCTGCTATCACATAATCTCCCAGTGCTAGAAACTTACTAGAGGGTTCATGACTCCCTTCCGACAGTTCCTTCCGGAGAGGGCGCTATTCGCAACTACCAACCTGCCTATATGTCTTAAACGCTAGCAGCTTCTGAGTATCGTTCTCTAAGCTGCCCCCCTGTTCTGCCTTAGACAGCATTAACCCCTTAAGGACGCACCCTGTTTTCAGGTTAAGGCTTGGTCCTTTTTTAAGAGAATTGACCAGTGTCTCTTCAACGCTTTAAGAAATCCATGTGATTTTGAGATTGTTTTCTCGTGAGACATTGTAGTTTATGTTAGTAGTATCATTTTGGTGATCCTTTCCTTTTTTTGGGGGGTAAAAATTCACAATTTGAAAATTGTAAAATTTTTTTCACATTTTTCCTAAAGTTTCAAATGTTATACTTTTTAGACAAAAAGTCACACCACAATTTTTTTTTTGGTAGAAACCTTTTGCCATTGTTATTTTTATTTCCATTATTTGTTTTACGTTTCCATTTTTTTTATGGATGTGAGAAGGTTTGAAGTTTTAGTAGCAACTCCTCAGATTTTCTTGAAATTTGAAAAATGCTACATTTTTTGGGTGATCAATTCAGTTTGGAAGTGCCCTACAAAGGCTTATGTACTATATACCCCCACAAGTAACACCATTTTATGAACCTAACATCTCAACCTATTCAAATCAGCATATAGGAAGTCTGTTAACCCTTTTATTATTTTTCCGGAAGCAAACAAAAATGGATTTGAAATTCTGAAATTTAAATTTTTGATTATGCTTTTTCTCATTTAGCCCTAAAATGGACACATTCATTAGAAATTTGAGGTAAATATACATCCCAAAATGTTTGCCCTGCTTCTTCCGAGTACAGCAATACCAGACATGTGGATGTCAACTGCTGTTTCATTGCACAGCAGATGTCCAGAACAGAGTTCGTATTATTGCGTTTTTGGAAGGCCAATTTGGCTACAAATGTTTTGTGGTGGCACAGTGTAATTGAAGAGCCCCTGAAGTAACAGTACAATAGAGAACCCCCAAAGATGTCACCATTTTGGAAACTAGACCCCTGAAAGAATTTATCCGAGGTTGTGGTGAGCATTTTAACTCCCAACATGCTGGCCAAAATTAAATGCAAAGTAAATGGTGCATAGTAAAAATTGTGTTTTTATCGCAAAAATGTCATTTTAGTGCCTAATATATTTTGCCCAACCCATGGCAATTTAGACAAACACCCCAAAAATCATTCTGCGGGTTGTCCCGAGTACGGCAATATCACATATGTGCCAATAATTGACAGGCTGGGCACACAGCAGGGCTGAGAAGGGAAGGAGTGAAATTTTGATTTTTACGCTGTTTTCACACGTTTGGATTTGGAGTGCCATGTCATGTTTGCAGGGCCCGTGAGGTACCAGTGCAATAGAAACCCCTGAGAAATTATACCATTTTGGAAACTAGACCTCTCAAAGAATTCATCTGGGGTTGTGGTGAGAATTTTAACCTCAACATGCAGGTCAAAATTGAATGCAAAATAAATGGTGCATAGTAAAAATTTTGTTTTTATTGCAAAAATGTAATTTTATTGCCTAATATATTGTGCCCCACCCATGCCACTTTAGACAAACACCCCAAAAATCATTCTGGGGGTTGTCCCGAGTACGGCAATACCCCAGGTGTGGCAATAGTTTACAGGCTGGGGACACGGCAGGGCTGAGAAGGGACAAGCAAAATTTTGCTTTTGGCGCACCTGTTCAATAGACTGATGTTGGGGTGCCCCTGAGGTACCAGTGCAATAGAAACCCCCGAGTAGTGACCCCATTTGTGGAAAGGGCACATCTCAAAGAATTGATATAGCGTTGTATGAGCATTTTAACCCCTAAAATGCTGGCCCAAATGTAATACAAAGTGAATGGCGCAGTGTAAAAATTGCATAGTTTTCTCAAATGTGTCCATGTGTCAGCTCCTGCCATGGGAGATAAACACCCCAAAAATCATGATGGGGGTTCTGCCGGATACGGCAATACCCTATATGTGGCAATAATCTACAGGCTGGGCACACTGCAGAGCTCAGCAGGGAAGGTGCGGCATTATGTATAAGCTGTGTGCATCAGGGTACAATTAACCATCCAGGGACGCGTGATATATCCTAAAACACTCCTTCATGCATAACCCTGGTTTCTTGGGGCATGTGTCACACTGGTAGATGTTGTTTTTTTAATGCCCCTTTTTGAGCACACCCTGCATCTCTTCTGTGTCCTTCCCTTGCTGGCTGTTTGGGGAACTTCTCCTGGAAAGTCCTGCCCTGGTACAGGGCCTCGCTTCCAGATGTACTAGCACTACCCCCTTCCTGGTCTCTAAAAATCAACTTCTTCACTACCACCTCTTGAAATTCCAGGAAAGTTCCCCTCTGGCCGGCACATCGATGTAGCACGTAAGCATTATACAATGCCATCTGCATGATGTGCACGGCCAGCTTCTTGTACCACACCCTCGACTTCCGCATGGCGTTATATGGCTGAAGCACCTGGTCCGACAAATCCACCCCTCCCATGTACTTATTGTAATCCAAAATACAGTCTGGCTTGGGGGCTTCTGCACTGGTACAGGGGTGGTGATGTGCCCATGTATTGTTGTTAGTACAAGGACGTCCCTTTTGTCCTTGTACCTAACACACAATACTGAGTCGCTACTTAGTGCTCGGTCTTTTGTGCCTCCTGAGCTTTTCCCCTAGCAGCGACTTAGGGAGAACTCTGTGATTTCTGTGTACAGTGCTGCATGCTGCAGTTTGTCTGGAAGCGAGGCACTTGAACAGGGTAGTACTAGTATAACAAATTATCCAGAGGTGGTACAACAGTACAACGACCTACTCCTCCGCAGAACAACACCTACTACACTACTACACTCCACTACCCCACACAATGCCTTCTCCTCCACACGCCTGCTCTTCACACAACGCCTTCTCCTAAACTCTACTCCTACTCCTACATCCTACTCCTAAACGCTACTCCCTCAACTCCTAAAAGATTGCACTGAAAAGTGCGGTTGTGGGAGATAGGGAAAACATACAATGGGGGGGGGGGTAAGTGAGTGTTTTGGGGATACAGTAAGGGACAGCACACTAGCACAACTCTCTCTAACAACTCCAACACAAAAATGGCGCTGCTAGAGAGAGTTGTGTGAGCTAGATCAGCCCCGACACCTCCCACCAGTGTCATCCTGTCTCGCGGATAGGGTGATGTCCTAAAGGCAGTTAGCGCTCGCGTCCAATATATCGGACGCTGAGCGTTAAGTCACCTCACTCTGCGTCCGATATATGGGATGCGGAGTGCTAAGGGGTTAACAACAGGGGACCGACCGCGTCCGTCATCTTAAATTTACGCTATGTAAAATGGAGTCCAGATTATCCGGAGTACTGGGGGTTCCAAGAATGAACAACATAGCTAGATCAATATCTGGCGCAATCAGCGCTTGATTGACATTGACCTCATCACACCGTGCCTACCGGGCGATGCTGTAGTACAGATACAGTGGGGGCAGAGGCAGAATGGCAGCGGGGAATGAGGAAAGGTAAGGACACATTATTTTTATTCAAAAAAAGAGGGCCCATAAGAAAGGGAGCAGAGAAGGAGGTACAATAAAGGGGGGCACAGATAAATATGCACAAAAAGAGGGGGATGTCAAAGTGGGGACCATAATAAGAGGGGCACAGATAAGGGGCATAATAAGGAAGGGGAACAGAGAAAGGGACCACAATAGGAGGGGAGCGGGAATGGGGCATTGTACAGGGTGAGCTCCAGGATCCTGGCCGCCATCTGCTCTCTGTCCTTCTCCCGGATCCCTGGTGGATCATTGATGGAAAGGATCATCTTTAGGAGAAACCTCTGGGAGTCCTGTATCTATAGAACCTGAGGAAACATGAGAAGAACTAAGAGCAAACTCTATATGAAGCAATTGTGTCCATGACATGTGTGATGTGACAGATGGGGATGTGTCTCATGCTGCACATTGTCTCTATGTGTGTGATGTGACAGATGGGGATGTGTCTCATGCTGCACATTGGGGCACATTTACTTACCCGGCCCATTCGCGATCCAGCGGCGCGTTCTCTGCACAGGATTCGGGTCCGGCTGGGATTTAAGATGGTAGTTCCTCCGCCGTCCACCAGGTGGCGCTGCAGCGCCGAAAATAATCTTAACGCCCCGGAATGCACCATCCCATAGAAGGTGAAGGTGAGCGCTCCCCAAGCGACACATTTTCGGTTTTTAAATGCGGCGGTTTTTCCGAATACGTCGGGTTTTCGTTCGGCCACGCCCCCCCGATTTCTGTCGCGCGCATGCCGGCCCCGATGCGCCACAATCCGATCGCGTGCGCCAAAAACCCGGGGCAATTCATGTACAAGCGGCGCAAATCGGAAATATTCGGGTAACACGTCGGGAAAACGCGAATCGGGCCCTTAGTAAATGACCCCCATTGTCTCTATGTGTGTGATGTGACAGGTGGGGATGTGTCTCCTGCTGCACATTGTCTCTATGTGTGTGATGTGACAGATGGGGATGTGTCTCATGCTGCACATTGTCTCTATGTGTGTGATGTGACAGATGGGGATGTGTCTCATGCTGCACATTGTCTCTATGTGTGTGATGTGACAGATGGGGATGTGTCTCATGCTGCACATTGTCTCTATGTGTGTGATGTGACAGGTGGGGATGTGTCTCATGCTGCACATTGTCTCTATGTGTGTGATGTGACAGATGGGGATGTGTCTCATGCTGCACATTGTCTCTATGTGTGTGATGTGACAGATGGGGATGTGTCTCATGCTGCACATTGTCTCTATGTGTGTGATGTGACAGGTGGGGATGTGTCTCATGCTGCACATTGTCTCTATGTGTGTGATGTGACAGATGGGGATGTGTCTCATGCTGCACATTGTCTCTATGTGTGTGATGTGACAGATGGGGATGTGTCTCATGCTGCACATTGTCTCTATGTGTGTGATGTGACAGGTGGGGATGTGTCTCATGCTGCACATTGTCTCTATGTGTGTGATGTGACAGGTGGGGATGTCTCATGCTGCACATTGTCTCTATGTGTGTGATGTGACAGGTGGGGATGTGTCTCATGCTGCACATTGTCTCTATGTGTGTGATGTGACAGATGGGGATGTGTCTCATGCTGCACATTGTCTCTATGTGTGTGATGTGACAGATGGGGATGTGTCTCATGCTGCACATTGTCTCTATGTGTGTGATGTGACAGGTGGGGATGTGTCTCATGCTGCACATTGTCTCTGTGTGTGATGTGACAGATGGGGATGTGTCTCATGCTGCACATTGTCTCTATGTGTGTGATGTGACAGATGGGGATGTGTCTCATGCTGCACATTGTCTCTATGTGTGTGATGTGACAGATGGGGATGTGTCTCATGCTGCACATTGTCTCTATGTGTGTGATGTGACAGGTGGGGATGTGTCTCATGCTGCACATTGTCTCTATGTGTGTGATGTGACAGGTGGGGATGTGTCTCCTGCTGCACATTGTCTCTATGTGTGTGATGTGACAGATGGGGATGTGTCTCATGCTGCACATTGTCTCTATGTGTGTGATGTGACAGATGGGGATGTGTCTCATGCTGCACATTGTCTCTATGTGTGTGATGTGACAGATGGGGATGTGTCTCATGCTGCACATTGTCTCTATGTGTGTGATGTGACAGATGGGGATGTGTCTCATGCTGCACATTGTCTCTATGTGTGTGATGTGACAGATGGGGATGTGTCTCCTGCTGCACATTGTCTCTATGTGTGTGATGTGACAGATGGGGGTGTGTCTCATGCTGCACATTGTCTCTATGTGTGTGATGTGACAGATGGGGATGTGTCTCATGCTGCACATTGTCTCTATGTGTGTGATGTGACAGATGGGGATGTGTCTCATGCTGCACATTGTCTCTATGTGTGTGATGTGACAGATGGGGATGTGTCTCATGCTGCACATTGTCTCTATGTGTGTGATGTGACAGATGGGGATGTGTCTCATGCTGCACATTGTCTCTATGTGTGTGATGTGACAGATGGGGATGTGTCTCATGCTGCACATTGTCTCTATGTGTGTGATGTGACAGATGGGGATGTGTCTCATGCTGCACATTGTCTCTATGTGTGTGATGTGGCAGATGGGGATGTGTCTCATGCTGCACATTGTCTCTATGTGTGTGATGTGACAGATGGGGATGTGTCTCATGCTGCACATTGTCTCTATGTGTGTGATGTGACAGATGGGGATGTGTCTCATGCTGCACATTGTCTCTATGTGTGTGATGTGACAGATGGGGATGTGTCTCATGCTGCACATTGTCTCTATGTGTGTGATGTGACAGATGGGGATGTGTCTCATGCTGCACATTGTCTCTATGTGTGTGATGTGTCTCATGCTGCACATTGTCTCTATGTGTGTGATGTGACAGGTGGGGATGTGTCTCATGCTGCACATTGTCTCTATGTGTGTGATGTGTCTCATGCTGCACATTGTCTCTATGTGTGTGATGTGACAGGTGGGGATGTGTCTCATGCTGCACATTGTCTCTATGTGTGTGATGTGACAGATGGGGATGTGTCTCATGCTGCACATTGTCTCTATGTGTGTGATGTGACAGATGGGGATGTGTCTCATGCTGCACATTGTCTCTATGTGTGTGATGTGACAGGTGGGGATGTGTCTCATGCTGCACATTGTCTCTATGTGTGTGATGTGTCTCATGCTGCACATTGTCTCTATGTGTGTGATGTGACAGGTGGGGATGTGTCTCATGCTGCACATTGTCTCTATGTGTGTGATGTGACAGGTGGGGATGTGTCTCATGCTGCACATTGTCTCTATGTGTGTGATGTGACAGGTGGGGATGTGTCTCATGCTGCACATTGTCTCTATGTGTGTGATGTGACAGATGGGGATGTGTCTCATGCTGCACATTGTCTCTATGTGTGTGATGTGACAGATGGGGATGTGTCTCATGCTGCACATTGTCTCTATGTGTGTGATGTGACAGATGGGGATGTGTCTCATGCTGCACATTGTCTCTATGTGTGTGATGTGACAGGTGGGGATGTGTCTCATGCTGCACATTGTCTCTATGTGTGTGATGTGACAGATGGGGATGTGTCTCATGCTGCACATTGTCTCTATGTGTGTGATGTGACAGATGGGGATGTGTCTCATGCTGCACATTGTCTCTATGTGTGTGATGTGACAGGTGGGGATGTGTCTCATGCTGCACATTGTCTCTATGTGTGTGATGTGACAGGTGGGGATGTGTCTCATGCTGCACATTGTCTCTATGTGTGTGATGTGACAGATGGGGATGTGTCTCATGCTGCACATTGTCTCTATGTGTGTGATGTGACAGATGGGGATGTGTCTCATGCTGCACATTGTCTCTATGTGTGTGATGTGGCGGCTGCTCATGTATGTTGTGTGTTACATGTATGACATGTGCTGCTTTACCTCTGACACTGATCAGTACAGACTCCTCCCCCTCCTAACCAGCGCCCCGCCTACACTGATCACATGGTCTAGGACATCCCAACAGGTCCTTCATCCACCACTTCTCCATACACATGTACACAAGGGAGACCCCGCCCCCTCTATGACATCACACTCCCGGGTCACGTGACTATTGGATAGCGAGCAGGAGGACTGTTTGAGGTAGAGAGAAGAGGTAAGTGACCAGAGGAGGGACTACAACTCCCAGCATGCTGCAGGAGCACACACACTATATGGAGGGACTACAACTCCCAGCATGCTCCAGGAGCACACACACTATATGGAGGGACTACAACTCCCAGCATGCTCTAGGAGCACACACACTGTATGGAGGGACTACAACTCCCAGCATGCTCCAGGAGCACACACACTATATGGAGGGACTACAACACCCAGTATGCTCCAGGAGCACACACACTGTATGGAGGGACTACAGCTCCCAGCATGCTCCAGGAGCGCACACACTATATGGAGGGACTACAACTCCCAGCATGCTCCAGGAGCACACACACACTATATGGAGGGACTACAACTCCCAGCATGCTCCAGGAGCACACACACTATATGGAGGGACTACAACTCCCAGCATGCTCTAGGAGCACACACACTATATGGAGGGACTACAACTCCCAGCATGCTCCAGGAACACACACTATATGAAGGGACTACAACTCTCAGCATGTTCCAGGAGCACATACACTATATGGAGGAACTACAACTCCCAGCATGCTCCAGGAGCGCACACACTATATGGAGGGACTACAACTCCCAGCATGCTCCCGGAGCACACACACTATATGGAGGGACTACAACCCCCAGCATGCTCCAGGAGCACACACACACTATATGGAGGGACTACAACTCCCAGCATGCTCCAGGAGCACACACACTATATGGAGGGACTACAACTCCCAGCATGCTCCAGGAGCGTGCACACAATATATGGAAGGACTACAACTCCCAGCATGCTCCAGGAACACACACACTATATGGAGGCACTACAACTCCCAGCATGCTCCAGGAGCACACACTATATGGAGGGACTACAACTCCCAGCATGTTTCAGGAACACGCACACTATATGAAGGGACTACAACTCCCAGCATGCTCCAGGAACTCACACACTATATGGAGGGAATACAACTCCCAGCATGCTCCAGGAACACGCACACTATATGAAGGGACTACAACTCCCAGCATGCTCCAGGAACACGCACACTATATGGAGGGACTACAACTCCCAGCATGCTCCAGGAACACACACACTATATGGAGGGACTACAACTCCCAGCATGCTCCAGGAGCACACACACTATATGGAGGGACTACAACTCCCAGCATGCTCCAGGAGCACACACACTATATGGAGGGACTACAACTCCCAGCATGCTCCAGGAGCACACACACTATATGGAGGAACTACAACTCCCAGCATGTTCACAGCAGAGACCCCAAAATTCCCCCAGCAGTACTCCCACCCCTAATAAATGCCCCATCAGTGCTTCCTCCCAATGTAATGTCCCAGCGGAGCCCTATAAAAATAATAAAGACAACACTTACCTCCGGTGCTCCTCTTCACCCTGGCTTCTCTCCTGAGCCTCCGGAATGTGATGAGATGAAGTCGGAGGCACAGGGTGAAGAGGAGCGCCGGAGCCAAGTACATGGTTTTCCCCAGTTTAAGTTTTTGGCCGCTGCTCGGGACTGGGTGCTCCACATCGGAACACCTGGTGGTTGGGGTGCGCTGGTCTAGTGGCTAGTGGCGCTGTCTCCCTGTGGCCGGGGGAGTGTGGGAATGTGATTGACTAATTTAGAGCCTTGCGCAGGGGCGGACTGAGAATTTGAAGTGTCACTGAAAAAGATCTAAAAGTGTCCTCATGGTATAAGCAGGACCAATATTCTGTAGGCGTGTCCATCACAAGTAGGCGGAGTCAACAAATCATAAGTGACAATTGGGCTGGGTTCAAAATAAATCAAACCGTGTGCTGTGGCGTTTCCGTTCACGTCTATGGACAGTGTATGTTTGTTGTCCTTTACATCATTTCTATGTCCTTTTGAGAAACGTATACATTTTTTTAACATTGGTGTCTGTAGATGATGTATGCACAAAGGGTTAAAACAGTGGTATTGATCCATTGCATCCGGTTTTATGCACAAATATTGATCTGACTGATATGACACACATTTTTAATTTTTTTTGGAAATATATGAAGAAAAATGAAAATAAAAAAAACGAGATGTGATCCCGGCATAAATAATGGGCGCAGACAAGTAAAGGATTACGTCTGTTGTGTGCTGATACTTTAGCAGCTGAATTATGTATTGTGATGTTCTGCAGCAGCATTTCTTACATACAGGCACCTTCCAGCACTCTCCTCTCCCTCCATGCTGCCAGGCCCTGGTTGTGCTGTGGGGGGGGGGGGGGGGGGGGGGGGCGTGGACTCCTGTGTGTAGCTGGAGAAGCTCTGGTTAAATGGCTATTCTTGTGAAGACCAGAGTCTTAAATGTACTCAGGATAACAAAATATCACATTCTCTAATTCACTGTAAGGAACAAGAACACAGCATTTCACAGATATAAGTCCAACCTGCCTCCATCAGTCCTGGTATATTTCGGTCGCCCCTAGACACGACCCTGGACTTTCTTGTAGGAAGCAGAAGGGGCGGAGAATTCCCAGCGCATGTAGTCTCTTGATTGGAGAACGTCGACACCATGTTAACGTCACGCCCACATTCCTTTAGCCCTGATTGTTTTGGTTATGATCACGATGCCGGCGCCATCTTGAAATACAGTCTCTGCTACACTGCTTCTAGGACAAGTAGAAATGACAGGATTTGATCTATCAGCAGGTTTACCTTAACAGTCCCCCCTAAATCCTGGAATTTCTCTCCGCTACTCTTAGTCTAGAAGGACCTATAGATCTGCCCATTTGTGCTTCGCTCTCCTCTTCACCAGTTGGATGACAGCAGACCCCTGTTGGGTTTGCATCCATTTAGTGGACTTTCACATATGGGAATCAAATCTCTACTCTACCTCTCCCTACTCCAGGGGCTGCTTGATGTGTTTCAGGGGTGGTTGATCTTAGAGGGATATCTTCATTATGCAAATTTAGGTAACTTGAGTAAGGGGTCTTTGGCTTGTCTAACTACTGATACCGATGATACTAGGTGGACTTGATGGGGGGGACCACACAACACGCAATAAATGACAAGAGCAAAATCACAATCCCCAATATCACCCCCACTTACAGGAAACCCTTCCAATCCCCCAACCACAAAGTGAAGGACAAAGTGTCCCCCCCAGAGTTTCTCTTGAGTTCCCTGGACAGTCCTTCAATCTCTTCACGAGCATGGGTAATGGATCCATAGGGGGCGATGTCATCCTGGATGTATATGCAACAAGCCGCTCCCACATCTTACAGACTCCTCCCTTCTCAGCAAGGATCATGTCCAAAGCCATGCGGTTCTGGGAAGCATCTCCGATATAATTCACAAATCTCTGCTGATTACAATAAAAATAGTTAACCCAACCAACATCTTTACTCATAGCTATCTGGGGAATAATGGACTCTAGACCTGCCATATCTGATTGTGGGCCTTGTACTCATCTGGGACCCCCCTTGGTGCTCCCACTGTATCTATATAAACGTTGTCATCTAGGTGCTTCTCTCTTAGACCTTCAGAATCCTTTGGGATTCTCTACCTTTTCTTATGTGTCTGATCAACCTTATCCCTGGGGATCACGAGGAAGGAATGCACAAGAGTAATCACCGTACACTCACCTTCCCAGCCTCTAGGCCTGGCCTGACTCTCCTATCCCCACAAATCCAGTACACATCAGACACTGCTAATACAGCGTTATCTATCTTCACAGACGTGGCACTGGTCAGCAGGACTTGGAAAGGACCATAATAGTGAGGCTCCAGACTCTCTCTCTGGTGTCTCTTTACCACCACATAGTCTCCAGGCTTCAGGTTATGCATCCTGAGGTCTGTGTCTGGATCTGAAAAGGAATCAGAAACACTTTTGCCGACCTTTCCAAGACCTGGCTTGGCATATTCCACCTAGTTTCCTGCCATCCGCTATAGGGACTGTGGAAAGTAGAGGCCGAGTCTGGGTGCACAGCCAAAAAGTACTTCAAAGGGGGACAATCCCATCTTTCTTTTAAGGGTGGGCAGCAGGAAGGCACCCGCGCCATGGTTTCCCTGTTTCTTCCATGGCCTTCCGGATCTCTAACTTAAGAGTGCCGCTTAGTTTTTCAACCACACCACTTACATGGGAAGGGTAAGGGGTGTGCAGGGCCTGTTCTACACCCAGGAGGGACAAGGTTTCAGGTCTTTACTTGTCCAGTGGAGTGGGCTCTGCGACCAGACTCTATGGTCTCTGGAAGTCCAAACCTGCAGAAAAATCTCACCAAATTCTTGGCTGCGGCTATGGTAGTAGCCTTGGTCGTGGGAAAAGCTTTCTGGCCACCCTGGATAGAGATCAATGCACACAAGTAGGTATCCCTATGTACCACTTTTTGGTAGCTGGATAAAATCCATCTCCAGTCTCTGGAAGGGATACAGCGGCTTGGGTGTCACCTTCCGTGGGGTCTTTACCACCTTACCTGGGTTGTGGCGGGCACAGACTATATAGGCTTTCACTAGTCTAGTGACAGGGGTAGTAATGCCCAGGGCTAACCACTGATGGTTTATGAGCGCTAGCATGGCCATTTTGGATATGTGTGTGTCTGTGGCCTACTTGACTTACTGTCGGGTGCAGGGCTCTGGGCAGGCACACCCTCTCTCCCAGCATCCAGGTCCCATCGGCATCTGGGCTCCAGCTTTCCTCCACACTTCCTTCACTTCTGATGACTCTCGGGCCACCAGGGACTGGAACAACTGTGGATCAAACTTTTTAGCTCAGAATTTACCTCTGAGACTTCCGGACAGTCTCTGGGCTCCATCTGTGCAGCTGCCTTCACCATCCTGTTGGCCACATACTTGTCCTTGGCTTGTGGAGTTACCAAATTGTGTGTGCTTTTACTTTTACTATCCCCACCTCTTGTGGAAGTAAGAGAGCATCCATGAGCTCTATAATCAGTGTGCCATGCTTAACGGGGGTCCCTACAGAGGTGAGGAAATCTCTAGCCTTCCATATGGGTTCATAGTCTTGTTTAGACCTCAAAACTACACCTTGAGTTTGATGTTTGCCCTTTTACCTTCCACCAGCTCTAGCGCTTCCCTGAGTGCCATCACTTCACCTCCTGCGCTGACCTGTGTGGAGGGAGTGGTTCTGCTTGTACTACCTCATGTGCGCCACTGACCACTGCATAACCAGTGTAGAACAGTCTGTCTTCTCCTGCATACCTGGAGCCATCTATGAGTTAAAGGTTAATCACCTTTCTCCCCCCCCCCCCTCTCTGATTCCTGGACGACTGGTGACAGAACAGCAGGATTCAGAGCTGTGCACCTTTTCAGTGTATCCTGGGGCATCAGGAGTGCACACTGGAGTCTGACCTGTCTGGACTTTGCTCAGATGCTTGGGCTGTACTTGGGTGAGGACACTGTACAAGTCATGTGGGGTTCACACAGTAACTGAGTGATCATGGATCTAGGATCAACTCATTGGCCTTGCTGAGCAGATTGCTGGCTGCAGCTACTGACACATGAGGGGCTCCCCTCACGACTGAATCTAAACAGGCCTCAGGACAGGGGCACATTCTGGACTGCCAGCTTCCTTTCCTCTGTCAGATGTCTGTCTGTGGCTGAAAAGCAGTGGCCTAGGAAGACCACCTTCTCCTGGCAACACTGGAGTTTGTCTCCGGAAGCTTTGCAACCCTTCTGGAACAGAAAACACATATGGTCAATAAATGCATTCTAGCAAACCTGCAAAATGGGAGCACAAAAACACGAGAATATTCAGTAAGGGGCTAATCTGTCAGTCTACTCCCTGTAGGGCTGTGGAGTACTGGCTGGGTGAGTTTTACCACCCCCCCCCCCCTTGTGGGAATCAGCATCGAGTATACTGGAATACTGAACTGGTAAAGGCAAATAGGTACTGGCAATCTTCATGTATTGGCACAGAGAGGAAAACATTTGCCAAATCAATAACAGTGAATAATATGTCACTCTCGGGGATCACTGGTCTTCAGTACACTCATTGGCAGCTTGGAGGTCATGGACCATCCTACATAATTCCGGCTGTTCTTTCTGGGTCTTTTTCTTGACTGGGAATGGGTTAAAATCATCACTGGGCTAGCAGGAGAGGAGTCAAACTTTAGTTCTGGTGCTTGCTGACGTCCTCGTTCCACTCCCCCTATTAGAGTGTGGCCCCCTTGAGCTGGGCTCGTCTGGGATCTAAACTTTTATCAGTCTTACCTTGGCGTGGTCTGTGAAACTAGACACACAAGACTCTCCCTTCACCATCTCCAGCCCAGTGTTCTGTGCTTTCTATAAAGTTCTGGCCAGACTGCAACGTCTCAAACAGAAGTCAAGTACACTTGCGTTGGTTTGTTAGTCATAAAGGAATAAAAGTCAGTCATAGGCTCTGTAATACAGTTGCGGGCTCGTTCTTGCTTAGTCTGTTCGTGGGGTACACAGGAGGATGTCACATCATACTGTATTCTTGTGTCACAAGCAAGTTCCTTCAAGTCTTTTAGGCTGTCAGCTCGCCCCACTTTTTGTAAACTATCAAAAGGTCACTGTCTCTCTCGTAGATAAGACAGACACAGAATTCCAATCCAAACCACTGAAAAGTCTGCCCCCATGGTCTTCCTAGTTAACCCCTTTGAAAGCCAGAAAGCAGGTACCAAAGACATTGCAACACTTTTTATAGTAATTTTTTCTGCAATTGTCGGGATCAAATATGTTTTAACTAGACCATACCCAAACAAACAACGTCCCACAATCCAAGATCCTTAGCAAAAGTCTGAAATTGGTGAAATATCACCTTAAGCCGGAATTTATTTCAGACATCTGCCAAGGCCCCACAAGGGTGCTCAGCTGCTAACCTACATGAAAGCCCCACAACCAGCCTTTATGGCTGCCAACTGAGTAGAGTCATAGGCAATTAACTTTCAGGGACTTCAAGGGAATATAACTGTCTTAAGATGGCCACCACTAAAGGATGGTAGGGCGTGTCATCTTCTCTAACCACCAGATACAGTGGGTGGAGTCTGCATTCCAGACGCCATCTTTCCCTCCTGAGAAAATAAAATAAAATCTCTTTTTCTCAAATTCTTTCCACATCAAAAACTTGGTAATGTCCCTTATCACCTGTCTCTTTCTCAATGGGCACTCTGAAGGATTTCTGTCACTCTGTCCTGGTCCGTCCTCCAAAGTCAGAGGCTCGAAGTGTGTGTTTGCAAATCTGTTTGCAACGCTCGGTCCCGTTGCATTCACCATGACGTCAGCCATGATGTCGACATACGGCTGACGTCATGGTGTGTGCGATGGGAGCGCGCAGAGCCGAAGATGGAGCCGCAGCTGAAGACAAAAGAGGACCTACAGAGGTTTTGTTCTCATAATCAAGTATAAGCCGAGCACATTTTTGTGCAGAATTTCTTTACTAGTCATCAAGCACAATTCAAAGCATCTAAAAAGCACAAAATCTGTACAGTGAGCACATAGGGCAAGGTTACACAAAAATATTCTCTGCTCGGAGCGGTCGTGGAGAATCCCCATCTGTCACATCACACATGTCATGGACACAATTGCTTCATATAGAGTTTGCTCTTAGTTCTTCTCATGTTTCCTCAGGTTCTATAGATACAGGACTCCCAGAGGTTTCTCCTAAAGATGATCCTTTCCATCAATGATCCACCAGGGATCCGGGAGAAGGACAGAGAGCAGATGGCGGCCAGGATCCTGGAGCTCACCCTGGAGATGATCTCCTTGATAACCGGAGAGGTGAGAGTCTCCCAGGACACGGCTCTTATCTCTAGGAATAACAGCGGGAAATGACTGGAGAGGTGAAGGATTCTTAGGATCTATGTAGTGATCAGTGTCTCCCCATACACAGGATTACACAGTAGTGAAGAAGTCGTCTGGTGAGTGTGTGACCCCCCGTGTGTCAGGAGGATGGACCCAGAGCCCCATCACCGAGCCTCCACCTCATTCACTGATACATGAGCAGAAGATCCTAGAACTTACCTCCAGGATCACTGAGCTGCTGAGCGGAGAGGTGAGCGCTGCCGGGAATGCTGGGACATTGTACAATAACACAAGGGAGGTGTCTGGGTGATGACTGTGTCATTGTGGGTGTCAGGTTCCTATAAGGTGTCAGGACGTCGTTGTCTATTTCTCCATGGAGGAGTGGGAGTATATAGAAGGACACAAGGATCAGTACAAGAACATCATGATGTTGAAGGGTCTTCAAAGGGTTGACAAGAATAAAAGCCAGATGGCAGTTGTGATTCTGGAGCTCACCATGGAGATGATCTCCTTGATAACCGGAGAGGTGAGAGTCTCCCAGGACACGGCTCTTATCTCTAGGAATAACAGCGGGAAATGACTGGAGAGGGGAAGGATTCTTAGGATCTATGTAGTGATCAGTGTCTCCCCATACACAGGATTACACAGTAGTGAAGAAGTCGTCTGGTGAGTGTGTGACCCCCCGTGTGTCAGGAGGATGGACCCAGAGCCCCATCACCGAGCCTCCACCTCATTCACTGATACATGAGCAGAAGATCCTAGAACTTACCTCCAGGATCACTGAGCTGCTGAGCGGAGAGGTGAGCGCTGCCGGGAATGCTGGGACATTGTACAATAACACAAGGGAGGGCTCTGGGTGATGACTGTGTCATTGTGGGTGTCAGGTTCCTATAAGGTGTCAGGACGTCACTGTCTATTTCTCCATGGAGGAGTGGGAGTATATAGAAGGACACAAGGACCAGTACAAGGACATCATGATGGAGGACCACCAGCCCCTCACATCACCAGGTAAGAGGAGACCTTCCTGATTATAGAGGACAGAGCAGGTGTGAGGTCACCTCCTCCATCATCTCATCATCACATATAGACAATGTATCAGTCACTGTGTATATTTCCTATAGATGGATCCAGGCAGAGAAATCCACCAGAGAGATGTCCCAGTCCTGGAGATTCCCGAGATATTACACAGGAACCAGAGAGATGTCCTAGTCCTGGAGATTCCCAAGATATCAAAGAGGAACCAGAGATATGTCCTAGTCCTCAATATTTACATATTATTAAAGTGGAGCCAGAGGATGATGTCCCACTGGATCATCAGGTAGGTGGAGCTGAGGTTCCTGTAAATCCTCTATAGATGGATGTAATGAAGCTACTAACCTTCTCCAGCAGCAGTGGGAGGAGGATCTATGGCAGTGATGGCTAACCTATGGCACTGGTGCCAGAGGTGGCACTCGGAGCCCTTTCTGTGGGCACTCAGGCCATCACCAGAGAGGACTCCAGGTATCTTCTTGCAGTCCCAGACAGCCCAGGACTTGCTGTGCACAGAGCTATTTTAAAGTGACAGCTGTACCTGGGACTATTTCCTGCTTTATTGGTGTCCTCGGAGCACTGGTATCAATGAAAACTGTGACAGAGAAGGGAGTATAAATCACAAATTAAATTTCTATGTTGGCACTTTGCGATAAATAAGCAGGTCTTTGTTGTAGTTTGGGCACTCGGTCTCTAAAAGGTTTGCCATCACGGCTCTATGGGATGATGTTGTTAGACTTTGTTTTAGGTTGTGACTACAAATGGTTTTTAGTTTTATAAAAAAGTTTGGGATAAAATCCTGTGACGTGTTACTTACAGTCCAGAGCAGGAGAACTGGATAATCTTGTCCCTGGTGTCCATGAGTCTCCACCTCAGGATCGGGTCACATCGGGTTATGCAGTAATATAACCGGAACATTGATGTTGATGAGTAAAATATTGGGATGAATGTGGATCCCGTCTCCTCCTGCAGGAGATTATTCCCCTTAGTTCCTGGTTCTGGAGGTTTCTGTCCATCACTTGGATATAAGAGAATCTCTGGAGACATTTCCTTGTTTTCTCAGGTCCTTCATGTTGGATCTTTCCAGGAAAGTTGTGGTGGAAGGAGGAGCGGAGAGGAAATCCCCTCATCAGTGACAGAGGAGGGTAAGAGCCTTTCATGTATCTTGTGGGTTATTCTTCCCTTATACATTGCAGGGAGAGGTCACATCCAGGGGAGGAGATGGAGATGACATAGACACCGGCTCATCTGTCTCTGACCCGAACTATAGATTTAATTTGGACATAGGGCCGGAGCCCTCTAGTAAATGCAGCGTGCCGTGAGCTGGAGGGGACCTACATAGTGTTATATAAAGAGTTTATGCATAAATTGATGGATCAGAAACGCGATAAAATGGGTGTAGGAAATACTCTTTATCATGGTGCAGGACCTAGAATTAGATGATCCCAATCTCCCAGTTGAAGTCCCTGGCAACTAATGACTTCAGGCTGTGTTGGGTAAGATGGAGCTGAGTCCGGACAGTGGTCCTCTGCTCTGGGGCTTCGTCTCCTCTGCTTCCTGGTAGTATGACACTGGCTTGTGCAGTACAGGCAGATGCTGCACTCTCCTCTGCTTCTGCTTAGACTGACTCTACAGGACTTCACTATGAGTCTCTGCCTGACTCATTGAGCCTGACCATACTGTTTTTATGCTCCCCTAGTGAGGTGGCAGCACTCTCCAATCAGCTTCCAGCTTGCTTTACAACAAGAACACAGCATGTGATTGGTTACAGACAATGGATATGAAACTCTTTCCGTCCCAGCTGCAGTTACAAAGTTCCCCAGTTGATCAGTCTCCCTAGGCAGTTCCTTACGAGGAGAGGGGGCTATTTGCAATAACTACCTACCCTGTGCATTGGCAGGGTTGTTGCACTGCTATTTGGTGTTTGTAGTGCTGCTTCATCACTGATGATGTTTTTGTTTGCTTAGTTTTAGTTTAGTTTTTGTTTGTTTTCGTTTAGGACGTGCCAGCTATTTAGAAGCCTACAGCCTTAATACTTTTACATGTGCTGCCCCAAAATATGTTATGTTAGTAGGAGAGCTGACCGTATGAAGAGGAGGCAAACATGGTCTACATAACCCTACACATACAGGATCTCTCCCGTCCATAGAGGATCCTCACCCTCAGCTCCTGCTATGTACATATGGACTGGGGTCTAGATGGCATAGACATCCGGTATTAGACTCTACTAGAGCATTACTTAAAAGGGTTGGTCACAATACATCTATTAACCCCTTAAAGACCTGACCCTTTTTGCTTTTTGCATTATCGTTGTTCACTCCGCACCTTCAAAAATCCATACCTTTTTTTAAGTTTTCCATGTGAAGAGCTGTGTGACGGCTTCTTTTCTGTGTAACAAATTGCACTTCATAGTGACGGCATATAATATTTCATGCCGTGTTCTGGGAAGCGGGAAAAAAAATTGCAAATGTAGTGAAAATAGTGAAAAAAAAAACATTCGCGCCATTTTCTTGTGGGCTTGGTGTTTCAGCTTTCTGTATGCTCCCAAATGACAGGTCTACCTTATTCTTTGGATCGTTGTGATCTCGGGGATAAAACATTTATAAAGGTTTTATAATGTTTTCATATATTGAGAAAAATTAAAACCTCCTGTAAAAAAAGGAAAAACTAATAATTTTTTCATACTTTGGTGTGGGTGGTGTCATTTTTTTTCAACTTTTAATGACGTTCTCAATGGTGCCATTTTAAAGGGAACCTGTCACCAGAAGGCAGAATTTCACTGGTGACAGATCCCAATAGGCACTGCAGAGTACATTCCATAACTCTTTCACTACTGTGTTCCCCTCCGTTTGTGTAATATCCATGGCTGAAGCTGAGTCCTGGTCAAGTCCTGGGGTGATGCCGCTATTCAAATCACAACGTTCGCTGGGTAATTAGCATAACACTCAGTCCGGCCCCCGCTTATTGTCATTCCATTTCTTCCGCTTAATATTCCATTTAATATTCCATGCCATGTACTGGGAAGCTGGGAAAAAAATTCCAAATTCATGAAATTGGTGAAAAACCGCATTTGCGCCGTCTTCTTGTGGGCTTGGATTCTACTGCTGTCACTTTGTGCCACAAATGACATGTCTACTTTATTGTTTGGGTCGGTGCAATCACGGGGATAACACATTTCTACATGTTTTATAATGTTTTTATACATTTACACAAAAATTAAAACCTCCATGTACAAAGGAAAAAATGATTTTGGCGCTAATAACTTTTTCATACTTCGGTGTACGGAGCTGTGGGTGGGTCATTTTTTGCAACTTTTTTTTTGCAACAAGTTTTTAATGCTTCTATTTTTAGGACTGTACAACCTTTTGATCACTTTTTTAATTGAATTTTTTTGTATTTTTCAAAAGGGCAAAAAAGTCCCATTTTCGAATTTGGACGCTATTTTCCGTAACTAGGTCAAACACAGTGAAAAACCGTTATTATATTTAGATCTGGCACTTTTGGACCTGACAAGTTTATGACTTTTACTGTTTATTTATATCAGTTCTTGTCTTTAGTAAAAAATGAGGTCCTGATGACAGGTTTAACCAACAAGAATTTGGTTAGCTGGCCAGTCCTAGTAGTGATGTTCTGGTCCAGTGTCCTGTATATATGGCTGCCCGGAGCTCCCCACCTGTGTCACCCACTGTCTAGGACTGTTAGGCTCAGCTCCAGGGGGAGATGGGAATCTCTGGTTACACAACCCTCTCATGTCCTGGAAGTAGAAGGATCCGGATTCTAAGGTTTGATTATTTCTTTAGTAGTTAGTAGATTTTAATTGAATTATATGTAACTGGATTATATTTGTAATCAATATTCATAATTTTTCTGTCCATATTATGTTATGACTCATTGCTTTACTTCTGCTCATAACTGGGGATAAGGAAACCTCCAATACTGATTTCTTGGTTATATTTTCCAGGAGATGAAAGTACAAGAGGTTCCCATGGACATCCCCCCTCATCTCCTTGTGGTGAAGATAATCAGTCACATCTTTCCACAGAGGAGGGGAATTATTGGGATAATTATCTTATTGAACATGATCAAACTCACACAGGGAAGAAGCTATTCATATGTACTGAATGTGGAAAATGTTTGAGTGGTAAGAAAAGTCTTATGAGACACAGGAGAACTCACACAGGAGAGAAGCCATTTTCATGTCCTGAATGTGGAAAATGTTTTAGCAGGAAAGATAAGCTTTTTAGACATCAGAGAACTCACACAGGGGAGAAGCCATTTTCATGTTCAGAATGTGGGAAGTGTTTTAGTTGGAAATCAAATCTTCTCATTCATTTTCGAAGTCACTCAGAGGAAAAGGTTTTTTCATGTCAGAAATCTGACAAAAACTATACCCAGAAATCAAGTCTTGATAAAAATGTGAAAATTCACACAAGGGAAAAGCTATTTTCATGTCTTGAATGTGGAAAATATTTTACCAGGAAATCAATTCTTGTTGCACATGAGAAAATTCACACAGGAGAATTTATGTGCTCTGAATGTGGCAAATGTTTCAGCAATAATTCAAGACTTGATAAACACCAGAGAACTCACACAGGGGAGAAGCCATATGCATGTCCTGAATGTGGGAAATGTTTTACTTATAAATCTTATCTCGTTCAACATCAGAGAATTCACACAGGGGAGAAGCCATTTTCATGTACTGAATGTGGAAAATGTTTCAGTGATGCTTCAAGTCTCACCAGACATAGGAAAATTCACACAGGAGTGAAGCCATTTTCTTGTCCTGAATGTGGGAAATGTTTTATCAGGAAATCACATCTTGCTGTACATGAGAAAATTCACGCAGTGGCGAAGCCTTTTTTATGTACTACATGTGGAAAATGTTTTACCGATACTTCAAGGCTTGTTATACATCAGAGACTTCACACAGCAGAGAAGCCATTTTCATGTTCTGAATGTGGGAGAAAATTTTTCCGGAATTCACATCTTGTTGCACATCAGAAACTTCACACAGGGGAGAAGCCATTTTTATGTACTGAATGTGGAAAAAGTTTCAGTGATACTTCAAGTTTTGTTAAACATCAGAGAATTCACACAGGAAAGAGGCCATTTACATGTCCTGAATGTGGGAAATGCTTTAGAGAGAAATCAAATCTTCTAAGACATCAGAGAGCTCACACAGGAGAGACACCATTTTCATGTCAAGAATGTGGGAAATGTTTTATCCGGAAATCCAATCTTGTTGAACATGAGAAAATTCACACAGGACTGAAGCCATGTTCATGTCCTGAGTGTGGAAAATGTTTCAGCAGTACTTCAAATTTTGTTCAACACTGGAGAACTCACACAGGAGAGAAGCCATTTTTATGCCTTGAATGTGGGAAAGGTTTCATCCAGAAATCAAGTCTTTTAAGACATCAGAGAACTCACACAGGGGAGAAGCCATTTTCATGCCCTCAATGTGGGAAATGTTTTAGAGAGAAAGAAAAGCTTTTTATACACCAGAGAACTCACACAGGAGAGAAGCCATTTTCATGTTTAGAATGTGGAAAATGTTTTAGCAGGAAAGACAAGCTTTTTACACATCAGAAAACTCACACAGGGGAGAAGCTATAATATTTCTTACACTATGATCATTAGCAGCTTTAATTTTAGATTTTTTTTTCTCTAGGAAGACTTCTGCAGATGTGTGCATAAAATAATAATAAAAAATATGGTGCAAACAAGTTCCACATTTCTTTACAGTTCCGAGGATACATAAACAGAAAAATAAATAAACATGGATAGTCAAAACAACAAAAATAAGTGCCCTTCTCTAAAGAGCTTACAATCTATGAGCATATATGTTATCCACAATTTAACTTACATGAGCAGGCGGCTGGGCCAATAATAAATAAAATCTTTCTCTAAGGATCTGTTCTGGGTAATTGACCAGTGTATATGTACTTATGATCACACAACTGATCAAACAAATGCTTTCTGAGGTGAAAAGAATACATACAAAACATTACATAACAAGTAATGGAGTTACAAAAGGAGTCAAAAAAGGCAGTGCTCGCAGCACGGCCATAACAGAAAAAGCGTATATGAAAATCGTAAGTAGAAGGCAAACGTGGAATGTTTAATTCTCAAGGGTCACAACGTAAGATAAAATATTCAAGCATGAGTATAGATGGGCTGGACAACCATTGCAATGCTGAAGCTGAGGTGAGAAGGCAGCCAAGGGGACGACAACGAAAATTAGACTTAAAAGGTCCAACAAAACCACAATAAAAGCAATAATACAAATATGACATGGAGACTAAGAGAGAAGTTGCGAAGGCACGTGCCTAGAGACCCCCAAGACTAAGACGGGAAGAGACCAGGACAGGAAAAGGGGAGAAAAAAGAAGGAAAAGGAAAAACGGACAAGTTAGGGGGCCAGAGAAAGCAAGGAGAGGGGGAAGTCGGTAATCCTAGCCGTCAAATAGGTACTTGAACCACTGAGAGTCTAAAAAGTTGATTTTGAAAGGTAGGAGGCCATAGATAACTAGTATAAGATTACCACACTCACAGTACCTTGAGTATGTGGGTTTATCATGCTTGTTTTTGATTTCCCCCAGATGTGCAGTACATCTCCCCTCTCTGAGCCACAGTGCCAAGAAGAATCTGATAATTTGTGAGTGAATAGAAAGGAAACTGGGAGGTCCACAATTCCCATCCCTTCAGGGAGAGACCAGACATTTCTGAGCCTTGTGGTAGCATGCACTGGTGGAGAGACCTTTAAAAACTGTAAGAGAATCTTTATATGCCACTGTAGGGCCGGAGCCTGACCGTAGTTCTGAGTATTTGAACTAGGACGGATTATTTTCGGGAGGAACCTTTCAGAAAGTTATAAAGGCTTGGATATCCCCAACCCAGGAGGATTACCGCGTTTCGGTGTCAGAGGATTATTTTGATGAGACAGAAAACCGTGAAATGTTAAGGTTATCCCTAAACGTAATGCATGTTACTATAAAACCACGAAAACAGTACTTCCTGTGGGGTAGTGAGATATCAATGTATGCCAATAGAAGATCCCTCAGGTGTCCACACTATCCCCCATAGTCTACTAACACTACCTTCTTCTTTTGTAGGAAGCCGTTGGGCAACCCCACCTCATGTAATCGGTCTGCTCTGCCCACTCCATGCATCCGGCCCAGCCCTGCCTCTGGAGATCTAGGAGGCAGAGTTTTGGAAGGGAATTTCTAGATACTAACTAACAAGGGCTTTGTAGGGGCCCATACGCAAAGGCAGTGCTTGCATTACCTTAATGTCAATCCACAAACGGGTCTACACTCGCTGGGAGGCCAAGTAAAACAGGTACATGTCAGGAGCTGCCAGACCCCCCTCTATCCTTTTGAGTTTGAAGTAGGACAAGGCTAAACTGAGGAGGGCCTCCTTCCCATCAGAATGAGCGGAGATTATTGTCTATACAGAAGGTCTCGCAGCCAGTTCTCCAGAAATGACACACAATAAGTTCCCTCAACCTTTTCTGGCATGCCCATAATCAGGACATTATTCCACCCTTTCAACGGGCGCAGAAATCTGATGCCATCTAAAGATGGCTAATCTGTGCAGGCATTGGGTGTTGTATATCCTCCACCTCCGAGACCCTATTGGCATGAGTTGATGGCAGCCAGGACCTCAGCAATTTTTAAGACCTTTACAGCAGAAGGGTCAATAGGGTTAGCAGGAGAGCCCAGCTGAAGACTTTGAGTCCCTGAAACGTAGGAGGGTAGTGGGTCCCTAGGTTGGGTTTAAAAGGAGCTTCAGATTTATCTAGATTAATAATAAAACCTCGTAGGGATCCATACCTAGATATCATAGTTAGCTTGTTTAGTAAAGTCACTGGATCTGTGTATTCCTAAAGTAAAGACATTACCAATTACATCTATATCCTCATATAGTCAGGATAGTGCTAGGGAGAGGATGCTACAGGAGATGGAATCAGTCTATCTCCAGTAGTAATAATTGCCAGGGCAGCCTGACGAACTGCATGTATATACTGATATGCTGCTATGATACCAGGCCTGTGACAGTACTAAACTCGTCTACATCCTCATCTGGTACTATAGAATAGTGACCTGCATTCCTATACTGATACCATGCAACAGAGCAGTAACAGGAGCTGCTTTTTTCCTTTTTTACTGAAATATTCTTTAATTACATCCTGATCAAAATGTACAAAGCCTACATTTTTCACTTTACTGCTGGGTGGCCACCCAGTAATCTACACTGTTGGCTGTGGGAAAAACCTGACCCTTCCTCTCACCACCTAAAAAGGCGCAATACCGCCCAGATATCTTTGTAGGAGATGGCTTTTCTCCCTTCACATCCCCCCAGCCAGACACGCCTGTGAGCGGCACTGGATTTCACCTTGCTGTAAGGAAAACCTCCTACTCAGGGTGATCCGTACCTAAACTATTGCCTGCTGCTGTTCACGCACCCTTTCCAGCAAACCTAAAGTGGAATTCCACCTAGTTGGCACATCATATTAT
The DNA here is from genome assembly GCF_040894005.1 of Engystomops pustulosus. Classification (NCBI taxonomy): domain Eukaryota; kingdom Metazoa; phylum Chordata; class Amphibia; order Anura; family Leptodactylidae; genus Engystomops; species Engystomops pustulosus. The sequence continues at coordinate 11,992,328 of NC_092412.1, read as the reverse complement.
TGGGCAGGAAGGCCAAATTTGCTATGCATTGCAGATGGGCAAAATTGCATAATTCTGGATAATTGGTCAGGGAGCTTTGCGCCTCCATGTTGAGCACATGTGAAAGGCACTGAATGTGCGTCAACCTGGCTTGCGATGTTCCCACGCAAATAGTTTATGATAATTGTTTAGTTTTTTAGATTCAGTTTATCCATGGAGATACTGTAGGGGTTAGAAGGGAATTTTGGGTGGTGTGGGCCCAGACAGATGAGTCCTAACTCTCCAGCCAAAGCTCCTATTCAGCAGAGCTCACTACAGCAAGTCAGTACAGCTGAATCACTTAATAAACATTCAGGGGTTATCCACAAGGCAGTAAAGGCACATGGGCAACCTATAAATTGTCAAACGGCATAAAATGTCCAGCAGCTGCCGCAGCAGGACTATGGGCCACAATATGACAGGGGTGGAGGACAGGAGGAAACAATATGAGGAGGATGGAGCAGAACAAGAGGCCCCAATATGACAGAGATGGAGGACGGGGGACAACAATATGAGGGGGTTGGAGGCCAGGAGGCCACAATATGAGGGGGGTGGAGGACATGAGGCCACAATATGAGGGGAGATGGAAAACAGGAGGCTACAATATGAGGGAGGATGAGGACAGGAGGCCACAATATGATGGAAGATAGAGGACAGGAGGCCACGACATGAGGGAGGATAGGAAGCAACCATATGACGGTGGATGGAGGCCACAATAGGAGCGAGATGGAATACGGGAGGCCACAAAAGTAAAACTTTTGCGTTGGCCAACTTGCTTTGCGTTGGCCTCTGGTGAAAACCGAGTGCCACTTAGATTCCGGTCCCAGGTGTCGGCATACGTCACCGTCCGAGGTGGTTCAGTGGGTCCGTTACCCCTGGAGCCTGACAGAAAGGATAAAATTAAAGAAAGGTATTATATGTTGCTGAGTTAGCTAGTATATAGATCTTTATGGGGTTTGCCACATGAAGGGGCAATATACTATGGTGCCATTAGGGTCGATATTATATGTTTGGGAGTGGAGAAAGAGGTGGGACAATGGGTGTGGTTTATGAAAAAAGAGAAGGGCTTTTTGTCCCTCTTTCTCTAACCCAAAAGTTGGGAGGTATGTAACTTAGGCACCTAGAATCTTAGAGGATCTCCTCTTTCATATGAATCTATGATTGTGTTCTATTTAAATCACACCTGAAATTGTCACTTAAAACATGAATATCTCTGGATCCCTGGCACCTAGAAAACAATTTTAGATGCATATGAAAGAGGAGAGATCTTTCAGAAAAAAAGTTGAAGAGTCTAGGTGTCAGGGATCCTAAATTATGGCTTCTAAAACATACCATATACGACCTTGGCCACAGAGGCGCCACACTGCGAGGATATATAAGATATGTCCATGACAGGGAAAGAGTGTCCAACAAACAGAATGGGAACAATGGCGGTTATTTATCATTGACTTTATGGCACAGATAAGTTCTATATGTCTTGTATAATTTAGGAGTGAACTCATCCGAACCATTTTGCCATTTTAAAGATTTTTAATGACATACGAGATTTCCTCGGCAGCTTTCTGATCCTTACACACTGCGCCTGAGCTGTGGGTGTTCCCTTTTTCCTCCAGCATATTCTGACAGAAGGATGAAGAGGGGGAGAATATTAGAGCCCCGACGCTGCTTCTGTAAGTCTCCTGCTCCACAGCCTTCTGTGAAGATTGATTTGTCTGCAATTTCTCTGATACAGAAGTGGTGGGCATATTCTGTAACGAGCAGTTTGGACCGTGACCGCCGTCCCAGGAGGAGGCCCTGGTCGACCGCCCGAAATGGAACAGTGAGGATCTTCGATTTGCCCCCAACATGCAGGACTTCATTTTTAATATATTCCAAATCCCTCTTATGAGAGGCTTCTTAATTTACTAAGACATGATTCTTAGGTATACTCAAGATAACAAAATAACACATTCTCTAATTCACAGTTATTAACAAAAATGCAGCATTTCACAGATATAATTCCAAACAGTCTCTAGCAGTCCTGGTGTAAACAATTTCAGATGTCCCAGGATCTGACTGTAAATCTACAGATTTTTATGGACATGGCAGATTATTCTCATGAATAGCTTCTTTTGTCTGCTTGATGCAGTGTGATCTCTGCCCCTCCCCCTTTCATTACAAGACAAGCTCACTCACAGACACTTCCTGTCGGCAACTAGTATCCTACAAAGACGTACCCTCCAAGTTACAGGCAAGATAAGGTCTTACTCCAGGGGGAAGATGGCACTCTGTGTGTTAAAGCTCAGATGCAGCAGAGATGAAATGTATTGTGTGTTATATCCATCTCATAGATCTCATCATCTCTGATCTGTCTCATCTTTCTATGTGTCATATACTAATGAATGTTCAGAAGCTAAATAAAAGTGTAGATAAACCTTATACCCTGATAATCTAAGCAGATTGTCAGCACACAGAATCTCATAGCACAGAGGGATCATGAATTATCTGCTTAGAGAGTCCCTGCCCACACTCTGGAATCTTACACTAACCATCACTGAGTGATAGTTTTATTGCTGTTTCAGCTCCTGAGTAAAATTGAAATGTAAGGTGTTAAAAATTATCTTTATTGTGTAAACATCACTAGGGGATTGAAATCTGAGAACTTTCCTTCATGGGCAAACCCCTTTAATGGTTTTCCAGTTCAAGTCCACTGAGGCAGACACTGATGTAGTCCGGTACCACAGACCAGATTATTCGCCACAGCTGCCCATACACTAACATCAGGGGAGACTTAAAAAACTGTCCAAACTTCACATGAGATTTTAACCTCTTAATGCTCTGCGTCCAATATAAAGTGCTGTAATTTAGTTCTCAGTATTTGAAATTTGGGACGCAGAGCTGATGCTGGCTCAGCTCAAAATCATAGCTGGCAAGCATCGGTATACAGAGGTTGTCAGCTGTAACTAAGAGCTGACACCCCAGTGTAACACCCGCGGTCGGAAAGAGTTCTGATCACAGATGTTTACCACGTTAAATGTGTGCTGACCGCGGCATTAAAACAGGGGACCATGATTGGCCCCTCCACCTGGTCTTCAGGGTGTGCTAATCGCTGTCAAGGCAGCCCTGAGATCTGATCAGGACCCCAGGGCTGTCCTCAGGCAGTGCCTGTAAGATCCCATCTCTATGAACCAAGTCTCATTCACATAATAAAGTAAATATGATTTTAGAATAATTCATGTATTAATTGGCTAGATAAAGATAGATAGATCTGCTACAACAGGTAGTAGTGACAGAGATCTGATGACAGGTGCCCTTTAATTCTGTCATTAAGGCTCAGCCCCATTTTTTGTATTTTGTACTTGCGTTGCTTTATATGGTTATAACTTTTGCACACTTTTACATCAAAGCGATTTTGAGATTGTTTTTTCATCACATGTTGTACTTCATTATAGTGGAAAATTTTGGCTGATAATTTTAATAAATGCAAAACTTAAATTAGAATTTTGAAAATGGGATATTTGTCAAAAAATTCACCAGTTTTTATCTCATTTTCAGGCAGTTAGTTTTACCACCTAAATTAGTTGCTGTATAGCATTTCCCATATGTCTGTGTCAGGCTTCTGGGGTAGTGAACCCCCTGGACCACCACGGACAAGGACACAAGCCAACAACAGGGACCGGAATCTAAGTGGCACCCGGTTTTCCCCAGAGCCTGCCACAAAGCAGGTTGGACTTGCTGCAGCGTGGTACCACCAGGTCGTTCCACAGGTGCGACTTTGTCCACGGTGGCAGCCAAGGCGAGTAAGAAGGCAAGTTCGTGGTTGGGGACAGGCTGGAGGTCAAGGCAGGTGGCAAAGGTTCATTGTCAGAGACGGAGCAGAAGGTCAGGCCTGGCAGCAGAGGAGCGTTAACGGAAACAGGTCAGGGGTCACAATGGGAGTTCAATACATGCGAATAGAGCAAGGGTACAAGCTTTCTTTAAGGCATATAGCGCAAAGATCTGGCGGGGAATGCTTGGAGAATCTGGCTTTTATCTAATTCCGTGGAAGTGGCAATCAGTGGTACGCTGACCATTTAAATTTACGAGCACCCCAGGAGACGGGGATGCGCGCTGGGAAGCTGGTACGGGAGCAGGAACGTGGAGAGATGAGTGATGCTGGGGGGAGCTGGCGCCGTGGAGAGGGGCATGGGCCTCCCCCTCTTCTTGGTCTGGAGAAACCTTTTCAGGGGGCTACGATCCAGAATGTTATCCTCAGGCTATAAGGATCTCTCCTCAGGCCCGAACCCCTTACAGTCAACAAGGAAGAACCGCTTACCACTCACTGTCTTCATGTCCAGAACCTCCTTTACCATGAAGACGTCAGAGAAGTCAGCCTCAGGCGCAGGAAGAGGAGGTTGCAGAGAGAAGCAGTTCAAGATGCCATAGTTTAGATCGAGTTTATACACCACAGGATTTATACGCTTCACAACCTCGAAAGGCCCCAGAAAACATGGTCATAGCTTGTAGCGATGGGATTTTCAGCTGGAAGTATCTGGATGATATCCACACCTTGTCACTTGGAGAGAAGACTGGAGGAGAGCTACGTTTCTTATCGACCTGAGACTTGGCACAGGCAGATGCCTTAAGTAGAGACTGATGAGTCTGTTCCCAGATTGATTTGAGGTTCTGCACCAACTCTTCTACCGCAGGAACTTATGAGGAAACAGACAGAGGAAGGGGGGGGGGGGCTGGAATTCGTCCATAGACAACAAAGAAAGGAGCTGCACCAGAAGACTTAGAGTCCAGGGAGTTATATGAGAACTCCGCCCATGGCAATCGATTGGACCAGTCATCCTGATGGGCAGAGATGAAATGGTGGAGATAATAGCTCAAAGTCTGGTTCACCCTTTCCACTTGACCATTCCACTGTGGGTGATGAGCATAAGAATAGTCCAGATTCACTTGCAGCTGGTTACACAAGGATCGCCAGAACTCAGTTTCTGATCAAGGGGTTCAGTTTGTTTCTATGTGCAGAGAAAGTCCATGAAGCCGGTAGATGTGATGAAAAAACAGACTGGCATGGCAAGAAGCTGGCGGAAGACCTGAAAGAGGAACAAAATTAGACATTTTGGAAAACTGGTCAGTCACCACCCAGATGTCGGTATTGCCAGAGGAAGAAGAAAGGTCCAAGATGAAGTCCATTGCCATGTGTGACCACGGGCGGCTCGGTATCGGTAAATGGCAGTAGCAGACCAGCTGTCTTAAGGCGAGATGGCTTATTACGGGCACAGGAAGTGCAGGAACCCACAAAGTTCCGAACCTCTTTGACCAGGTCAGGTCACCAATAGAAACGGGAAATGAGGTGCAGGTTGGCCATAAATCCTGCCAGGGGGAAGCTGCCGGAGATCCACCGAAGCAGCAATAACCAGTTGCTCAGGAGAAATAATGTGCCGAGGAGCTGGTTCCTCTCCCATGACATCAGATGCAGGGGAAAGGGCATCAGCCTTGATATTCTTCTCAGCAGGACGGAAGTGGATCAGGAGGTTGAAACATGAAAAGAATAGTGACCAACAGGCTTGCCTGGGGTTGAGACATTGGGGTGTCTGGAGATACAGGAGATTCTTATGATATGTATATACGTAGACTGGATGGTAAGCTCCCTCCAGAAGATAACGTCACTCTTCCACGTCAAGTTTGATGGCCAGAAGTTTGCTATCTCTTATGGAGTAATTCCTCTCTGCGGAGGAAAAAGTCTGGGAGAAAAAGCCGCAAGTGACAACTCTGCCATTAGGCCCTTTCTGCTCCTGCTCCTACAGTGGACACGTCAACTTCCAGATGAAAGGGCTCCTCTGTATAAGGTCGAGTGAGAACAGGGGCTGAGGCAAAGGTGGATTTCAACCTTGAGAAGGCTTCTTCAGCCACCAAAGACCAAAGGCCGGGACCAGCACCCTTCTTGGTGAGCGCCACAATAGAAGATACAAGAGTGGAGAAGTGCGGGATAAACTGCTGGTAATAGTTTGCAAAACCCAGTAGACCTCCCAGATGCGGCCATTGTAGAACCGCAGACAGCTTGGCAAGATCCATCTGGAGGCCTCTGTCGGAGATAATATAGCCGAGGAAAGGAAGGCTTCGCTGGTGAAATTGGCATTTCTCAAGCTTGGCATAGAGGCGAATGGCCCTGAGGCGAATAAGAACTTGCCGTACGTGGGACTCTAGGTCCGGGGAGAACACCAGAATGTCATCAAGATAAATCACAACACAGGTATATAGCAGATCCCTGAAGATGTCGTTGACGAATTCTTGAAATACGGCTGGCACATTGCAAAGTCCGAACGGCATTGCCAAATACTCAAAATGTCCATCGTGAGTGTTAAAGGCAGTCTTCCACTCGTCACACTTGCGAATCCAGATGAGGTTGAAGGCCCAACTAATTTCAGTGAGTGATGCTGGGGGGAGCTGGCTAATTTTGTCTAATTTTGTTCCTCTTTCAGGTCTTCCGCCAGCTTCTTGCCTTGCCAGTCTGTTTTTTCATCACATCTACACACCAATAGAAACGGGAAATGAGGGCCACAGAACGTTGCACCCCAGGGTGCCCAGCCACACGAGATCAATGTCCCCAAGTCAATATCCTCTTTAGAAGTGCAGGTTGTGTTGGAAATATGACATGATGTGGCTTGAGACAGTGTAAGGGTATTTGTGGACAGAGGAAGAACTAAGCCATTAATACCTACATTGCCCCTAATAAAGATTGTATAAACAGCCTTCATGTGATTACAATGGGCTGTGCTATTACACCTGGAGGCTAAGGCCATCCTGACAACACTGAGGACAGCTGTATATCAATGCCACCTTGATATTCTCAGAGATCCTGTGGGAAACAAAGACTCAAGTTACTTGTCCTGCAAGTTGTGTGATAAGAATGTATTGACTCTACATCATCATTGGATTGGCCAAGACAGTGGTGGAGGTGGGATGATGGGCAAGTGTGTGTGAGCTACGTGTGTATGTATATAAGATGGTATACAGATCTTTGGTCAGAGCACTTCCTCCCCTACCATCTCTCTGTCCCTTAGTTAGTTTACCCTCTATGTGTATTTCCCTGTATTGTACCCTTAATAAATCCCCTATAAAGATCCATTGAATATTGTTGTTAATTTAACATTAACTGGCACCCCAAAACCAAGCAGATTTTACAGGTTGGCCATAAATCCTGCCAGGGGGAAGCTGCCGGAGATCCACCGAAGCAGCAATAATCAGTTGTTCAGGAGAAATAATGTGCCGAGGAGCTGGTTCCTCTCCCATGACATCAGAGAGAGGGGAAAGGGCATCAGCCTTGATATTCTTCTCAGCAGGACGGAAGTGGATCAGGAGGTTGAAACATGAAAAGAATAGTGACCAACAGGCTTGCCTGGGGTTGAGACATTGGGGTGTCTGGAGATACAGGAGATTCTTATGATATGTATATACGTAGACCGGATGGTAAGCTCCCTCCAGAAGATAACGTCACTCTTCCATGTCAAGTTTGATGGCCAGAAGTTTGCTATCTCTTATTGAGTAATTCCTCTCTGCGGAGGAAAAAGTCTTGGAGAAAAAGCCGCAAGTGACAGCTCTGCCATTAGGCCCTTTCTGGCTGAGCTCCGCCCCTGCTCCTACAGAGGACACGTCAACTTCCAGATGAAAGGGCTTCTCTGTATCAGGTCGAGTGAGAACAGGGGCTGAGGCAAAGGTGGATTTCAACCTTGAGAAGGCTTCTTCAGCCGCCAAAGACCAAAGGCCAGGACCAGCACCCTTCTTGGTGAGCGCCACAATAGAAGATACAAGAGTGGAGAAGTGCGGGATAAACTGCCGGTAATAGTTTGCAAAACCCAGTAGACCTTCCAGATGCGGCCATTGTAGAACCGCAGACAGCTTGGCAAGATCCATCTGGAGGCCTCTGTCGGAGATAATATAGCCGAGGAAAGAATGGCTTCGCTGGTGAAATTGGCATTTCTCAAGCTTGGCATAGAGGCGAATGGCCCTGAGGCGACTAAGAACTTGCCGTACGTGGGACTCTAGGTCCGGGGAGAACACCAGAATGTCATCAAGATAGATCACAACACAGGTATATAGCAGATCCCTGAAGATGTCATTGACGAATTCTTGAAATACGGCTGGCACATTGCAAAGTCCGAACGGCATTGCCAAATACTCAAAATGTCCATCGTGAGTGTTAAAGGCAGTCTTCCACTCGTCACCCTTGCGAATCCGGATGAGGTTGAAGGCCCAACTAAAGTCCAGTTTGGAGAAGACCTTGGGGCTACGTAGGCGGTCAAAGAGCTCCGTGATCAACAGCAATGGATAGCAGTTCTTAACCGTGACCTTATTAAGTCCGCAATAATCAATGCATGGACGAAGTGACCCATCCTTCTTGGTCACGAAGAAGAAGCCTGCACCAGCTGGAGAAGAGGTTTTATGTATAAACCCACTCTGCAGAGTCTTCCGACATTGCTGCAGTCTCGGGTACTGAGAGAGGATACACCCGACCCTGCGGAGAAGAAGCACCCGGCTGCAGCTCGACAGGGCAGTCGTAGGGGGGTGCAGTGGCAAAGTCTCTGCTTGTTTCTTGGAGAATACATCAAAAAACTCCTGGTACTACTTTGGTAGGCCCTCCAGAGGCTTGGGAACTATGGTGGAGACCAAGACAGGTACTGGTAATGGCACCACCATGCAGCGCGACTGACAATCTGGTCCCCAACGAAGAATCTCCCTCGTCTTTCAGTTAAGGACTGGTGTGTGAAGCTGCAGCCATGGAATGCCCAGCAGGAGAGACGAGGTAGAATGTGGTAGCTCGTAGAAGGACAGTCTCTATTTATGATGATCTCCGACTTGTCCCCTGACTGAGGAGATGACCAGAGGCTTCTCGAGGGGGACTACAGGGATGTGATGCTGGGAGACCAGAGCAGCATCAACGAAGTTCCCAGCAGAACCAGAGTCCAAAAAAGCAGTGACCTGAATCTGGCAACCGGTGCTGAAGCTGAGGAGCACAGGAATGTTCAGGCGTGGAGAAGCTTTGCTGTCACCTATGAACGCTTCTCCCAAGCTTTCTTGGTGTTGGCCTTTCCCAGATGCTGGGGACGGACAGGACATGCTCCAATGAAATTTTCCGGACTGGCACAATACAGACAGAGGTCCTGCTGACGTCGTCTGGAGCGTTCCTGGAGGGAAAGTCGGGTTCTGTCCACCTGCATAGGTCCCTCTGCAGACGGTGCGGCCGGAGGCAGGTGCCAAGCAAGGAAAACGACAAACCTGGACTTGCGGATGCTCGAGACGTAACTCCTCAGTGCGCTCCTTTAACCTAACATCAATCTGAGTGGCCAGTGTGATGAGACCACTCAGAGTAGACGAAAGGTCACGTGCAGCCAATGTGTCTTTAGAATAAATTCCTTTTTTAAAGGTTGCAGTCAGGGCTGCATCATTCCAGTAGAGTTCAGAGGCCAAGGTATGGAACTGAACTGCATAATCTCCCACGGACGACTCCCCTTGGTGCAGATTCAGCAGCGCAGTCTCAGCTGAGGAGGCTTGTGCTGATTCCTCAAACATGGACCGGAATTCCACCAGGAAAGCCTTGTCAGTTGCCGTGATTGGATTGTCTCTGTCCCAGAGAGGGGTAGCCCAGGCCAAGGCTGATGATGAACACGACCTTGGATCGCTCAGTGACAAACTGAGACATCAGTTCTATGTGCAGGGAGCCCTGAGTAATAAAGCCCCTGCACAACTTGGGGTCCCCATCGTACTTGGTAGCCATAGAGAGTCTCAGCCTTGTTTCAGCGGCAGGTAGACAAGCCTGGTTAGCAGGAGAAGTCGCAGGAATCTGTCGCTGTTGTTGATTAGCTGAGCTGAGTGGATCAGCTGCTGCAGCATGGCGGTGACTTGTCCAAGCTGTTCTGCTTGGGAAGCATTCTGCTGGGACTGTTGGACCGCAATGGTGGTAAAATCAGCCAGCTTAGATAGCGGAACCTTAGCGGGGCCCATGGCCGGATCTTACTATCAGGCTTCTGGGGTAGTGAATCCCCTGGACTCTCTCCATCCATGCCCACTGATGCCTCTGATCTGCTCTGCTTTGAGAAAACTCCTCTTCCAAAAGTGGTTGGGTTCCACGGGATAGGGCCTAACTTGCTGATCCGACCAACCCCTCGCCACTCTTCAGACTAATGGAGCAGACGGCCATGCATGACCGTTCTGCTAGATTAATCTCTATGGAGATGATGGAGATCAAGTGAACCCGGTGATCGAGTGTTAGTGCTGGTGCCGACTTGAAAGCAAATTTTTGGCAAAGTGGCAAGGCCCCTATGAGATTCGGGAAAAACTAAGTGAGGTAAAATATAAGGTATATCAACCAGGGAAAAGACAGAGAGGTGCTTACCGCCGGAAGTCAGCCTAGAGATTTACCTAGTCATGAGCTACCAGCAGTCCACATATCAGAAGCCTTGTCTACAGTATAGTTACAGGAGGTCAATGAGTTCCTACAGCGGAATAGAGAGAATTTTTCTGACCTGCCAGGGCAGACCAATGTCATGCAGCACAACAGTGACCGAGCTAGGCCAAAAGAGAAGGTTGAGACCTTATAGGGTACCAGAGGCTCAAAGACAGACTATTTCAGAGGAGTTGGGAAAAATGTTGTCTCTGGGGGTTATAGAGAAGTCTAACAATGGTTGGTCAAGCCCCATAGTTCTGATTGCCAAACCTTATGGCAGTCTTAGGTTCTGCAATGACTTCAGAAAGTTAAACAAAGTTTAAAAATTTGATGCCTACCCTATGCCACGAGTAGACGAACTAATTGAAAGATTAGGCCCGGCAAGATACGTTACCACTTTGTACCTGAAGAAAGGCTATTAGCAAGTGCCACTTACTGAAGCGACAAAGGAGAAAACTGCATTTTCTAAGCCTGATGATCATTTCCAATATGTAGTTCTCCCGTTTGGCCTGCATGGTGCCCCAGCTACATTTCAAAGATGGATGGACCTTATTTTACAGCCTCACAAGGAGTATGCCTCTGCATATTTAGACGATGTGGTTATTTTTATCCCAGACTGGAAGTCGCATTTAAAAAAGGTCCAAGGGGTGTTAGACTCAATTCGAGAGACGGGCTTGACAGCCAACCCAAAGAAATGTGCCATAGCCCTGGAGGAAGCCAGATATTTGGGATATAGCATTGGGCAAGGTGTGATTAAACCCCAAATGGATAAGGTTGAGGCTATAAGAAGGCTTTCTTAGGAATAGACGGATATTATAGAAAGTTTGTGCCAAACTTTGCCGCAATTGCAGCACCCCTCACAGACCTTACCAAGGGGTCAAAATCTGCTATGGTCAAGTGGGACGAGAAAGACCAAGTTCCAACAGTTAAAGGAGATGTTGTGCAAAAGACCAATGTTAATAGCCCCAAATTTTAGAGAAGAATTTGTGGTCCAGGCAGATGCCTCTAATGTCGGTTTAGGAGCTGTACTCTCGTAAATAGTCAACGAAGAAGAACATCCAGTTGTTTATCTGAGTAGGAAATTGTCCTCTGCAGAAAAGAATTATGCCATCATTGAGAGGGAATGTTGTGCGCTTAAAGGAAACCTACCAGTTAGAATGGCAGGGGTAAGCAGTAAGTACCGAGCAGGGTGAGGGTGAGCTGGTGCCGGTACTTACTTTCGTTAGTGTTATTAACCGCTGTATCGCGGTTTTAACACTCTTTAAACTTTAGAGCAGAAGAGGCTTCATAGGAAATGCCGGAGATGTTGTGCGCACGGTCGGTCGCGCGCAGCGCCGAAGCCTCTTCTGCTCTAAAGTTTAAAAAGTGTTAAAACCGCGATACAGCGGTTAATAACACTAACGAAAGTAAGTACCGGCACCAGCTCACCCTGAGCTCACCCTGAGCTGGTGCTCGGTACTTACAGCTTACACCTACCATTCTAACTGGTAGGTTTCCTTTAAGTGCGCCATTGAGTCCCTAAGATATCACCTACTAGGGAGACAGTTCAGGTTGGTGACTGATCATTCTCCCTTAAAATGGATGGCCCAGAATAAAGGAAAGAATGCCAGGGTAACCAGGTGGTTTTTAGACTATCAGACTTTGAATTCTATGTCGACCACCGCTCCAGGTCTAAGTAAGGCAATGCTGATGCGCTGTCACGTGTCCACTCTCTAGGGGTACAAAGTCTGAGTAGAGGGGGAGGATGTGTAGGACAGTGGCTGGAAAGGTAAAAGATGGTGGATATATTCCTTTCAGATTACTTCCTTACCTGTGGTAAAGGGTTAATGCACTGACCAGATACTGCACAGTCCTAATTACCAAATGCAGCTGGGAAAAGGGGTGTGAGAGACATTGCCCTGGAACGCTAGCCAGCCATGTGTCACTAGCCGCTGATGTACAGGTAGTGCTCAGATGAGCCAGCTTTTGTTTTCCGTTTTGTTTTATTTTACTTGCCTGTAAAGCTGCATTGTTTTGGCTGCCAATAAAAGACGCAAGGAAACCGCATACAGTATGTATAGCAGTCGGTATATACAGTATGTATAGTAGTAGGTATATATAGTAGTAGGTATATATATGGTATGTATAGTAGTAGGTATATACAGTATGTGTAGAAGTAGGTATATATACGGTATGTATAGTAGGAGGTATATATACGGTATGTATAGCAGTAGGTATATACAGTATGTATAGCAGTCGGTATATACATTATGTATAGTGGTGGGTATATACAGTATGCATAGTAGTAGGTATATATAGTAGTAGGTATATATATGGTATGTATAGTAGTAGGTATATACAGTATGTGTAGTAGTAGGTATATACAGTATGTATAGTAGGAGGTATATATACGGTAAATATAGTAGTAGGTATATACAGTATGTATAGTAGTAGGTATACGGTATGTATAGTATTAGGTATATATACGGTATGTATAGCAGTAGGTATATGGTATGTATAGTAGTAGGTATGTATAGTAGTAGGTGTATATATAGGGTATAGTAGTAGGTATATACAGTATGTATAGTAGTAGGTATATACAGTATGTATAGTAGTAGGTATATACAGTATGTATAGTAGTAGGTATATACAGTATGTATTGCAGTAGGTATATACAGTATGTATTGCAGTAGGTATATATACAGTATGTATAGCAGTAGGTATATATACAGTATGTATAGCAGTAGGTATATATACGGTATGTATAGGAGTAGGCATATATGGTATGTATAGTAGTAGGTATATACGGTATGTATAGCAGTAGGTATAAATACGGTATGTATAGCAGTAGGTATATATACGGTATGTATAGCAGTAGGTATATATACAGTATGTATAGTAGTAGGTATATACGGTATGTATAGCAGTAGGTGTATATACAGTATGTATAGTAGTAGGTATATACAGTATGTATAGCAGTAGGTATATATCCGGTATGTATAGCAGTAGGTATATATACGGTATGTATAGTAGTAGGTATATATACAGTATGTATAGTAGTAGGTATATACGGTATGTATAGCAGTAGGTATATATACAGTATGTATAGTAGTAGGTATATATACAGTATGTATAGTAGTAGGTATATACAGTATGTATAGCAGTAGGTATATATCCGGTATGTATAGCAGTAGGTATATATCCGGTATGTATAGCAGTAGGTATATATACAGTATGTATAGCAGTAGGTATATACAGTATGTATAGCAGTAGGTATATATCCGGTATGTATAGCAGTAGGTATATATACACTATGTATAGCAGTAGGTATATATACAGTATATATAGCAGTAGTTATATATACAGTATGTATAGTAGTAGGTATATATCCGGTATGTATAGCAGTAGGTATATATACAGTATGTATAGTAGTAGGTATATATACAGTATGTATAGCAGTAGGTATATATACAGTATGTATAGCAGTAGGTATATATCCGGTATGTATAGCAGTAGGTATATATACAGTATGTATAGTAGTAGGTATATATACAGTATGTATAGCAGTAGGTATATATACAGTATGTATAGCAGTAGGTATATATCCGGTATGTATAGCAGTAGGTATATATACAGTATGTATAGTAGTAGGTATATACAGTATGTATAGTAGTAGGTATATATACAGTATGTATAGTAGTAGGTATATACAGTATGTATAGCAGTAGGTATATACAGTATGTATAGCAGTAGTTATATATACAGTATGTATAGTAGTAGGTATATACAGTATGTATAGCAGTAGTTATATATACAGTATGTATAGTAGTAGGTATATACAGTATGTATAGCAGTAGGTATATACAGTATGTATAGCAGTAGTTATATATACAGTATGTATAGTAGTAGGTATATATACAGTATGTATAGTAGTAGGTATATACAGTATGTATAGTAGTAGGTATATATACAGTATGTATAGTAGTGTGTATATACAGTATGTATAGTAGTAGGTGTATATACAGTATGTATAGTAGTAGGTATATACAGTATGTATAGTAGTAGGTATATATACAGTATGTATAGTAGTGTGTATATACAGTATGTATAGTAGTAGGTATATATACAGTATGTATAGTAGTGTGTATATACAGTATGTATAGTAGTAGGTGTATATACAGTATGTATGGAAATAGGGGTGTTATACTGTCCTCTTTTCTGTAGACCCTTCTTTTACAACCAAACAACTGAAAAAGGACACTATCAGGAGGGGCTGCAGGAAAGGGGCTTTTAGACTGAGAGCTGCTGGAAATAGCACATTATATGGCGAGGGGCAGGTGTCACCCGCTTCTCTATCAATTCTGTCACCCGTGGGTTCCCCAATTCATTATTACCACTAAGCCCAGCATATAACTCTCTGACCCTTCAGGGGGTGTGTGATGGGGGGTCTGTCTATAATTCACCTCAGGCAGCACAGAGGCCGGGTACAGCCCTGCATGTGTACTGTGACGGGAGATGAGAACACACAGCACAGGATCTTCAGCCACTATTTCTCATGTACACCCTGTAGCTGCTTCCTGCTCTTCCAGAGCCCGCCCCTCAGTGACGTCACAATAGCATGGTCACATGACTACTGGAGAGTGAGTCAGAGACCCCGCCCCTTCAGTGACATCACACTCCCAGGGTCACATGACCAGTAGATAGTGAGCAGGAGGATCTGTGAGGTTAATAGTGTCCTGCACTGAGGAGAGAAGAGGTAAGTGACCAGAGGAGGGACTACAACTCCCAGCATGCTCCAGGAGCACACACACTATATGGAGGAACTACAACTCCCAGCATGCTCCAGGAGCACACACACTATATGGAGGGACTACAACTCCCAGCATGCTCCAGGAGCACACACACTGAGGAGCAGCACAGTCCAGCGCCATCACTCCTCCCTCAGTCCAGTGACCTCCCCTCCAGTGTCTGGAGAATCCCCATCTGTCACATCACACATGTCATGGACACAATTGCTTCATATAGAGTTTGCTCTTAGTTCTTGTCATGTTTCCTCAGGTTCTATAGATCCAGGACTCCCAGAGGTTTCTCCTAAAGATGATCCTTTCCATCAATGATCCACCAGGGATCCGGGAGAAGGACAGAGAGCAGATGGCGGCCAGGATCCTGGAGCTCACCCTGGAGATGATCTCCTTGATAACCGGAGAGGTGAGAGTCTCCCAGGACACGGCTCTTATCTCTAGGAATAACAGCGGGAAATGACTGGAGAGGTGAAGGATTCTTAGGATCTATGTAGTGATCAGTGTCTCCCCATACACAGGATTACACAGTAGTGAAGAAGTCGTCTGGTGAGTGTGTGACCCCCCGTGTGTCAGGAGGATGGACCCAGAGCCCCATCACCGAGCCTCCACCTCATTCACTGATACATGAGCAGAAGATCCTAGAACTTACCTCCAGGATCACTGAGCTGCTGAGCGGAGAGGTGAGCGCTGCCGGGAATGCTGGGACATTGTACAATAACACAAGGGAGGGGTCTGGGTGATGACTGTGTCATTGTGGGTGTCAGGTTCCTATAAGGTGTCAGGACGTCACTGTCTATTTCTCCATGGAGGAGTGGGAGTATATAGAAGGACACAAGGACCAGTACAAGGACATCATGATGGAGGACCACCAGCCCCTCACATCACCAGGTAAGAGGAGACCTTCCTGATTATAGAGGACAGAGCAGGTGTGAGGTCACCTCCTCCATCATCTCATCATCACATATAGACAATGTATCAGTCACTGTGTATATTTCCTATAGATGGATCCAGTCAGAGAAATCCACCAGGTACATGTTCTAGTCCTGGAGATTCCCGAGATATCAAAGAGGAACCGGAGGAGAACGTCCCACTGGATCATCAGGTAGATGGAGCTGAGGTTTCTGTAAATCCTGTATAGATTGATGTAATGGATCTTTCTACTAACCTTCTTCAGCAGCAGTGGGGCGGAGGGTCTATGGCAGTGGTGGCGAACCTATGGCACGGGTGCCAGAGGTGGCACTCTGAGCCCTCTCTGTGGGCACCCATCATCCAGCACAAAGGTCGCCATTCAGGACTCAATACCTTCTCCTGTAGTCACAGGACGTGCCACATTCAGTGCTATTTTACAGTGACTAGAAGTGCAGGTGCTGACATAGCTGGATTATTATTATAGACCCTTCTCTGGACTTCATCCTGTTAAGGGACCTTAGAGGGAAACTACGATAATAATCCAAATTTCTCCTTTCTACTGTATTGGTGTCCTCAGGACGCCAATAAATCTGAAACCTGTGAGTTACTTTAGTTACTTTAAATTGGCATTTGGCACTTTGTGAAAAAGATGTGGATTTTGCTTGTAGTTTTGGCACTCAGTGCCTAAAAGGTTCGCCATCACTGGTCTATAGGATAGTGGTAGGTAACAACTGGTTTTAATTTTGGTCCTCCTGCACAATATTATTTTCCTGTATCATGGCCTCCATAGAGGTCTATTTTTCCTGATCCCACTTCAGTGAGCACACCGTCCTATGTATCCCTAAAATACAATGGCAGCAACTTGGCTTTCTAAGGAGAAGGGAGAGGTGAGGAGCACTCACCCCTCCTTGCCTGGGTTCATGTGCATGAACCCTTACTTCCTGCCTTCTAGAGGTTTCTGTCCATCACTTGGATATAAGAGAATCTCTGGAGACATTTCCTTGTTTTCTCAGGTCCTTCATGTTGGATCTTTCCAGGAAAGTTGTGGTGGAAGGAGGAGCGGAGAGGAAATCCCCTCATCAGTGACAGAGGAGGGTAAGAGCCTTTCATGTATCTTGTGGGTTATTCTTCCCTTATACATTGCAGGGAGAGGTCACATCCAGGGGAGGAGATGGATGACTTATAGTGATGAGCGACTTAAACTGCAAAGTTCAGGTCTGTACCGAATTTGGCAAACATGCTATATTATTCCAGGTCCGTGTTCTGGAGAAAAGGGCATGCCTGTGATTGGCAGGGCTGGACATCTGACTCAGTATGAGGGCAGGGTCACAGACACATTGCACATAGGAGATAGAGCTGGGGACAGCTAGCTGCTCATCACAGGGTCAGTCAGCTAGGCAGAGACTTTTCTATACCTACATGCCCTGAAAAGGGCAACTGCTGTTTTTTGAGAAGGCTGCTGTTATTAGGGACAGGTGGAAATTTCTAAAATAAATGGCCTTTTTAGGGCACTGTGAAGAACTGCATTGACCAATTTTTGGAAAGACCCTATAGGAATATTAGCATTTACTGCATCATCCAGAAAGATTTTGATGGTCTTGCCTCTGCATAGTTTCCATGAAAATCATAAATGATTATAAATCATACCTTAATTGTAAAGTTGCTCCTGTCAGTGAATAGCACACAGTATTACCTGGATCATAAAAGTGCTGTTGTTATATAGTTATATAGGGTTATATAGTTAATATGTTTGATGGAGGATATATGTCCACCAAGTTCAACCAAGAAAGGGAAGGGATGAGGAAGATGTAAGGGAAGCAATTCTATATTACAACTAGCAATGTCATTTAGATGTATAAAGGCATCCAGGGCCTTGTTGATGCTTTCTGCTGTCTCTGCTGTGAGCAGCTCCTGAGGCAGGTTATTCCACACATTCACAGTTTTTACAGTAAAGAAGACTTGTCTCCTCTGGAGATTTAAACCTGGTTTTCTCCAGACACAGGCAACGCCCCCTTGACTTTTGATTTGATTTCCCTTAAACCACCATATTTTTTGTATGTACCATTTATATATTTATATAAATTAATCATGTCCCCTCTTAGTCGTCTCTTTTTGAGACTAAATAAATCTAATTCTTTTAATCTGAAGCTCTCATCTAGGTACCTAATGGCAGCCAGGCTACCGCAAACCCATATCGCGGGTCGCGCGCCCCCCGTGCCCTCTGGCGACGCGCCTGAACTGCTTACCTGTCCCCGCTCCCATGTGCGTGCGTCCCCGTCTCCTAGGGCGCGCGTTGGCTTCAGGAAATGTAAAAGGCCAGAGCACCGCCAATTGGCCATTTCCCAGAAGACTATTTAAACCTGCCTTTGTGCCTTCTGCCTTAGACCTGTGGAATGGTCTGGTGGTACCACGCCGCAGCAAGACCATCCTGCTTTGCGGCCGGCTCTGGTGAAGACTTAGATGCCACTTAGACTCTGGTCCCAGGTGTTGGCTTGTGTCATCGTCTGCCGTGTTTCAGAGGATCCATTACCTCCGATCCTGACAACCGGTCATGCTGAAGGGTGTTGCAGGCAGCAGATCGCTCTCCACGGCAGCTCCAGACTCTGTCATGTCTGTTACATTTGCTCAGTGTGAGCCTGCTTTCATCTCTGAAGAGCTCAGGGCGCCAGTGGTAAATCTGCCAATCATCCTGTTCTCTGGCAAATGCAAAGCGTCCTGCATGGTGTTGGACTGTGAGAACATCCCCTATCGTTGGACGTTGGGCCCTCACTCCTTACTTGTTTTTTAACCGTCTATGAAGACACAGGCACATTTGTGGCTGCTGGAGGTCATGTTATAGGGCTTTGGCAGTGCTCCTCCTGTTCCTCCTTGCACAAAGGCAGAGGTAGTGGTCCTGCCAGAAACATGATCTAGAATCTGCTCAGCTGCTTAACAACATACTGCTAGTGGTTTATTAGGCCATTTTCTGATGATGGGTTTGCTTTACCCTCTTTATTTAACTGGCCTTTTTAGTTACTCAAAAATTATAGTATCATAGTATATAAGGCTGGAAAAGACGCAAGTCCATCAAGTCCAACCTTTAAGAATTAAATAAATGTTTTATCCCCATCCAGGCCTCTCTTGAACATGTACATAGAGTCCACCATTACAACCTCCTGCGGCAGAGAGTTCCACAGTCTCACTGCTCGTACAGTAAAGAAGCTGTCTATGGCTCCCCTCCTCTATGGCTGCACTGATGGACTTATATGCAGTAAGAGAGAGTATATCTCCTTTTATCTCCTGTATTCTAGAATGGTAACTTTATCAAAGGCCAACAATTTTGCAACGATCCCAGTCAGGACCAGAGCTTGTGAGTTAGCCGGTTCAAACTTTCTCTCCGTTGTTTAAGGGATACGAAGCTGAACCCTCTCCTAGGATGGTGTGGACAGGTTTGGTGTCACATCCTCCCTTTGTGGGGAACCTGGGGGGCAACCAAAATGGCAGAGGGAGCCTCAGTTGTTTCCATGTGTTTTTGATGTCACCCACTGCAGCTCATGTTTTGTGTGCAGTTGCCTGGACATACACATGCTGCTCAGAATGTTGATCTCTTCAGGGTCTGGTGGCACAATGTGAAAATTACACATTTTGTCTTTTGCACAATGCTAGATAAAATTGCCATGTCAGGGAGCTCCTTTGGGCTCACGTCAGTGTGACAGCCCTGAATACGGTAGGCGTTAGCAGGCCTTTCTGCCCTTCTGCATCTTCTGCAGGCTACCTAAAACTTTGTGACCACCGCCTCTTTCTCCAAACTATCAATGCCTTTGAGCCATGTTGGGTATAGGACATCATCATTACCCTTTCTGAACTTCTTTCACCAAGTCTTCCCCACTGCCCTCCTTGTCTCCATTGCAGAAAGCTGGTACTTTGTTTTCATCAACATCATGGTAGATGTCCTGTAAGGATCCTTTGTCCACATCCTCCATGTTGGGCACGTGGGAACTTTATAGCCCACATTTATCAAAATAAGGATCTGTGCGTCAGATTCATAAAATGTGTCACACAATCTTCATGAACATGGCGCCCCCTGCACTGCTCCGACAGAATGCAGCATGGAGTAAAGAGGGAGTGGGATCTTGCATGGAGCCCCAGACCAAGGAAGATTGATGGCCACCTAGTGTTTCTTCCATTTTCTAATAAGTGTGCCAATAGTTGTTTCTCATTAAGCTACTAAGCCTATTACCCTGTAGCTCATCCGAGGCTTGTGCAAGTGTACAGTTTTGTCACTGATGTCCTTAGGCAGGTCTTTGGTCTTGCCCATGGTGGAGAGGTTTGATTGTGATTGAGTGAGTTTGTAGACAGGTTTCTTTTATAAATGACGGTTGTCAATAGATTAAGCTCCACAGTTATGCAGCGATTTCCCTGCAGGATTAAACGCTTCAGAAACATAATAAAGATACAATTATAAAGTGTCCACCCCCCTCAAGTGCCTAGAG
Organism: Engystomops pustulosus; assembly: GCF_040894005.1. Classification (NCBI taxonomy): domain Eukaryota; kingdom Metazoa; phylum Chordata; class Amphibia; order Anura; family Leptodactylidae; genus Engystomops; species Engystomops pustulosus. The sequence continues at coordinate 11,971,737 of NC_092412.1, read as the reverse complement.
GTAGTAAATCAGCTGCATATGAAGAGAGGGAGCCACCATCTGACTGGGAGTTGTGGGCCCAACCACAATCCGTCTTTCGGCTTAGACACACACAGGGCTGATCAAGGCTGTGCGAAGGGGGAAGGGGGCAACAAATAAAAAAAAAATATAGAGAAAGTGAGTATTCCTTCTAGTGGTCCCCCACAGCTTCTCTTCTACCTGGGATTCCGCAGAAGTAGTGCAGGAGAGCCAGATCTGTGTGGTATGCCTACATACACTATAACGTCGTTATGTATTTATGTACAGGGGGCAGTGTGTGCTGGGCTACCTATATGCTGAGGGTGGCATGTGCTGGGGCCCCCTATAGTATATATTGTATATGCTTTGCATTGTTAATGCATTTTGCGCTTTATGTTGTGTGAACACACCCTTAATCATTAAATTAGTAGTTGCTCTATTTAATAAGTTCTGGTAGTGCTGTACATATAATAAATTGAGGGAAAACTATGTTCTGAAGCAGTTATGTGCGATTTTGTATAATTGTGTACGAGGGGAACTTAAGTGTAGAGGGGGGCCCAAAATCTCATCAATCAGGTGCCCCAACATTCCCAGTGGTGGCCCTGATTAAGCCAAACTGCCCAGGCCCCCTGCACTGTGGGCTTCGTAGCAGCTTTATGGTCTGTCTTTATTGAAAGCATGCCACTGCTCCAGACCTCCTGGTCCCTATTGCCTCTGTGGGGTGACTACAAAAGGGAGGGCTGTTCGTTCACTGTGAGGAGGAGAACACCAGCGAGCACCAGATACAGACTGCAGTAGTGGAGTGCAAATTGGTCCCACATTTTTAAGTTGTTAGCACAGAAGGGATTTGTCCTAAGCCCAGCCCTTCTAAGCAGATAGGCTGTACCGTAACTTCATAAAAGAGTTATGAAATTATGGTGCATCCGATCCAGCTATCAACTACATCTCTGGGATCAGGGAATTGGGATGAATTTCGCCCTGTTTCTTTTCTGTCCTAGGACTCTTAGATTGGACTGTTTGGTTGGTGTCCAATGGCAATTGGTATTGGTGCCATTGGACACCAATACCACTGCTCTTGCATTTTCCATTGTGGAGTTCTGGCATGTCTTAGGTTTTCAAAGGTCCTGTGATTCCACCCAGGGGGAAGAAACCAGAGACCCACCCAGGACCAGGCAGGGAGTGTCCTACACAGGGGTTAAAATAAATACGACACATGTGGCTCTATGTAGTCTTCTAGGGAATATTACAGCCGCGGGTGCTCCTGCAACCCATGTCTCTGGTCGCAGGCGCACCCGTGTATCCCCGGGTCCGCAGTATGGCAGCTTCATGGTTACTCATGGCTACTCTGGTCTGGTGCACGCATCCCCGCCCCCTAGGGTGTGCGGCTTAGTGAAATTTAAAGGGCCAGCGTGTCGCTGTCCTGATATATAGCCTGCCTCTTTCTTTGTCCCCTGACAGATCTTTTTGCCCCGTTGCCTGAGAGAAAGCATTATATTGATACTATTGTGATCTATCCGTCCTCTGCTCCGTTTCCTGACCTCGATTCTCTGCCGACCAACTGCTAACCCGCTTTGTGGCGGGCTCTGGTGAATACTGGGTGCCACTTAGACTCCGCTCCCTGGCATTGGCTTACGTCATTGTTCGCAGTGGGTCCACCACCTCCGACCCTGTCAATTCACCTCCAATCCTGACAGTAAGATAAGGCCGTGGATTGCCCTACCTAAACTATTTGACCTCACCACCAGTGTCTCAGCAGTCCCTGAAGCACCTTCTGCTACAACATCTTCTGCAGAACCCAGACTGGGTTTGTCTATGGCATCCAAATATGATGAGGAGACCCCAAGTCGTGCAAGGGCTTCATCACCCAGTCCTCGCTGCACATCAAGCTGATGTCAACACAGTTCGCCACAGAGAGGTCTAAGGTGGTATTCGTGGTCAGCCTACTCTCCGGGAAAGCCCTGGCATGGGCTCCCTCTCCCTGGGACCGGAATGACCCGGTCACTGCCAACATAACCGCGTTTCTCACTGAATTTTGGTCTGTCTTCGATGAACCAGCCCTGGTATCTTCTGCTGAGACCGCCTTTCAGAATTTACGTCAATGAGACTTGTCAGTTGGTGGCTACGCGGTTCGTGAAGTGCCTATTCCACCAAAAGAGTCTTCCTTTCCACGGGTATATTACCTCTGACAAGGGACTACAGATGGATGCCACTAAATTGTCTGTGGTACTTTAGTGGGACTTAATGATAATAATAATTCCTCTTTTTATATAGTGCACACAGATTACTAAGTGCTTGTAGTTAGCCTATTCAGGACTGTGTGTCATCAAGCTGAAATCTGCCTTTGCCGCTGCTCCTGTACTTGGCCTTATACGGAGAAACTGTTCCTGCTAGAGGTTGAAGCTTCCTCGGTAGGAGCTGGAGCCGTTCTCACCCAAAAAGTGCCCAAAGGCCACCTGCTGTTTCTTCTCAAAAAACCTTCTTGGCTGCAGAGTAGAATGACTCCATAGGTGATCGGGAGCAACTGGCCATAAAGCTTGTCTTGGAAGAGTGGCGTTATCTTCTGGAAGGAGCTCACCATCCGGTCTGTATCAATACTAACAACAAAAGTCTGTTGTATCAACATACCGCGCAACTCCTCAACCCGCGACAGGCTCGTTGGTCCCTCTGCTTCTTTCGCTTCAACTTCCTAATCCAGTTCTGCCCAGCATAGAAGAATGTCAAAGCTGCTGCCCTTTCTTATGCCTACCAAGTAATTGGAGAAGAACCAGTTTCTCAACACATTGTTCCTCCTAAACGGCTTGTTGTTGCCGCTCCTGTGGATCTACAGCAAATTCTTCCCAGCAAGATCTATGTCCGACCTGCTTTTCTACTGGTGGCCAGGTCTGGTCAAGGATGTATGAGACTTTGTGACCTCCTGCGCTTACTGTGCCCGAAATAAGTTGTCATGTCTCGAGATAGCAGGTGTGCTTTTGCCACTGCCTATACCCAGCTGCCTGTGGACTCACGTGGCCATGAACTTTGTTACAGATCTTGCGCCATCTTCCGGCAATACCCCTTCTGGGTAGTCACAGACCGTTTCTATAAAATGTCCCACTTCACTCCTTTGCCTGGTCTGCCCTCAGCTCCTCATCTTGCCAGCCTGTTCTTTCTCCACATCTTCCGGCAAATATATAACTTTTTGCATCAATATTCCATGTTGCAAAACTCTTTTAATTTTTGGTCTATATAGCTGGAAGAGAGCTTGGTTTTTGTAGGACATTTTGTTCTTTTGTATTGGTAGGTGTTTTATTGCATTTTATGTGTGGCAAGATAGGTAAAAATCATTTTTTGGTGGGTCTTTTGAATGTGGTGATACTAAATATGTGTGTGTGTGTGGGGGGGGGATTTAATTATTATTAATTTATCCATTTTTTTATTTTAAAACTTTTTTTTCCCAATTTTTTTTTCTTGTTTTCTTGTCCCACTATGGGACAGGAATAAGCAATGGTTCGATTGCTTCTTCGTTCATTATAATACCATGTAATACTGATGTATTACAGGGTATCAGCTATATGCCTCATTTGCATACAGTCCTTCAAACTGGTTGTAGATGCCCTTTAAATTAAGCCTGAACCCACACGTCTGTGTTCTCAGTCTAGTCACTAACCAGGGTGGGTTCTATCCGAAATATTCCTGTTACAGATCGGGATTATCTCTAAGGAGAAGCTGATGGCAGTCTACAGGCTGACAGAGCTCTGTTTTACTCTCAGCCTTTCAGAGTTGTGCCCCTCTGAGTCTGTGTACCAGAGGGTCAAACACCTCCCACCTGCTGTAGCCAATTTCTTGGACTATTAGACTCCAGGGTGAGATGGGAATCACTGGTTTACTGATTTGACTTTTTTTTTTATCCATAAATGACTTTTTTACTATATTTTTCAGGAGATGAAAGTACAAGAGGTTCCCATGGACGTCCCCCCTCATCTCCTTGTGGTGAAGTAGAAGATAATCAGTCACATCTTTCCACAGAGGAGGGAAATCATGGAGAGAAGAGGCAGTTTTCATGTCCTGAATGTGGAAAATGTTTTGACATGAAAGAAAAGCTTTATAGGCATCAAAGAACTCACACAGAGGAGAAACCATTTGTATGTACAGAATGTGGGAAATGTTTTAATCAGAAACCACATCTTGTTCAACACCAAAAAATTCACACAGGGGAGAAGCCATTTTCATGTTCTGAATGTGGAAAATGTTTTATTCGAAAATCCTATCTTGTTGAACACCAGAGAACTCACACAGGAGAGAAACCATTTTCATGTTCTGAATGTGGGAAATGTTTTAATCAGAAACCACATCTTATTCAACACCAAAGAACTCACACAAAGAAGACGCCACTTTCATGTACTGTATGTGGGGAATATTTTAGCTCTTATTCATACCTTCTTGTACATCAGCGAATTCACACAGGGGAGAAGCCATTTTCATGTTCAGAATGTGGAAAATGTTTTATTAGGAAATCATATCTTGTTGGACACCAGAGAATTCACACAGGAGAGAAGCCATTTTTATGTACGGAATGTGGGAAATGTTTTAATCAGAAACCACACCTTGTTCAACACCTAAAAACTCACACAGGGGAGAAGCCATTTTCTTGTCCTGAATGTGGAAAATGTTGTAGTAGAAAAGCATATCTTGTTCAACACCAACGAACTCACACAGGAGAGACGCCACTTTCATGTACTGTATGTGGGGAATATTTTAGCTCTTATTCATATCTTCTTGTACATCAGAGAACTCACACAGGAGAGAAGCCATTTTCATGTGCAGAATGTGGGAAATGTTTTATTAGGAAATCATATCTTGTTGGACACCAGAGAACTCACACAGGGGAGAAACCATTTTCATGTCCTGAATGTGGGAAATGTTTTACTCAGAAAGCACATCTTGTTAAACACCAAAAAACTCACCTAGGAAAGAGGTCATTTTCATGTTCAGAATGTGGGAAATGTTTTAATAGGAAAGCAAATCTTGTTCAACACCAAAAAATTCACAGAGGGGAGAATCCATTTTCATGTACTGAATGTGGGGAATGTTTCAACCATTATGCAAGTCTTGCTAAACATCAGAGAAGTCACACAGCAGAGAAGCCATGTTAACATTTCTTACACTACTGACTTTACTAGTTTCTACTTTTGGGTTTCCTTCTTCAGGATGACCTCTTCTGATGTCTGCAGCATGTGGTAATATATCATAATAATTCATTATCTCATGGGAGACACATACGGACATAAGAAAACATTACAAGGCAATCGGCAATGGTGCACTGAACAATAGGAATGAAAAATCTTTCTGTAAAGACCTGTTCTGGGTAATTGTCCAATGTATATGCACGTATGACCCCCAAACAAATGGCTTCGTAGGTGATTTTTACATGTTACACATCTCCTGTCACTGTCAGCAGCTCCTCCTTTGTGTCTGGGTGACGGTGAAGCTGCGTCAGTGTCTAATAATAAGTAAACTGATTGTTCCTCCGTATATCTTGTATCGGTCTGTCTCAGGTCCAGTTCATATCTCTGTAATGTCTTCAGTTATTTGCAACAGTTATTGAGAGCCAAAACCCAGGTTGGTCGAACACACACACAGAATCGGTGCAAATACCTTAGCATTGTCTTGTTGCCTCACCTGGTTTTGGCTCACAAAAACTAATGCAAATAACTGAAGATCTAAAAGAGATGTAAACTGGCCATTCAGTGGTTCCTCCAAATGAGCAGCAATCCATAGGCCAGATTTATTCAATGTAGTGCACTCTGTACTGTGTGCGGTTTGCCTTTTGAGTGGGCAGGGTGCAGCAGATTATTGAATATTAGCGCTCCCTACACTGCTCAGTGTGTGCACCATGGGTTTTTTTAGGATCTCCTTGAACATACGAATGTGCGACACAATTCTGTCAAGTCGCTGTAATAAATGTGTCAAAAAACTTCAACTACCACGTCCCTTTAGATGCAGAACTGACGCAGACAATTCATAATTACAAACAAACACCTTGCACCCTCTTTCCATGGCTTCCCCTAAGACGGCCCCACTTGGAGGATGATCCCCTTGACCTCTATAGGGACAGGAAGTAGAGAAGTTAAATACCCCACGCCGGCATCCACACTCCAGTTTCTTCCTGTCCCTACACAGGGCAGGGAGTAGAGAGAAATCTCTCCTTGCTTCCTCCTCCAAGGGGGACAGTGAGGGGGGACCGCTGCTGGTACGGGATCTATGTTCCCTTACCGGTCCGGGCAGCAATCAGTGCAGTGGTCTCCCTATCTTGCCATCCTAGAGCTGGGGGTATCGGCTCTGTCCGCGGCCCCGCAAGGTCAAATACACTCAGATAATGGCATCTGGCTTCAGGCCAACAATGATGACTTCTGGTGGCGCACTGGAAGTAACGTCAGGAGCCGCGAGGTCGAAAATCAGGAGTGTGGAGCAGTAAGTTTAAAACTCCAGCGAGGACGCATGCTGCTCTGAGGTCTCTTTCTAAGCGGTTTTGTGTCCCAGGCTCGACCTATGTGCTGCCGAGATCATTTAATCCATACCAAATACGTTTGTCAAACATGCCTATGGGTTTATGCTATAGCGCATCACTTATATTTTACAGGTGACTTGCTAGTGCCTCATACCTCACAAAACCGTGTGCTGCCAAGGCAGGTATGTCTACATGACCTATAGAATATAGATATATAAGTGTATATGAATACCTAATGCATTCATATGTGATATAGATACTGTTCCTATTTTATTTCCATTGGCAACATTGAAAATTCGTGCATTATGGAGACTGCTTCATCAGAACCCCCGCCTATGGCTCCTATGAGTGGTTCTGGGGGTGTGGGAGTGTTATAGTGGGGGTTAGGTCCCTACTGCACACTAAATGTTATACATATATCTAAAACAATGTACTCCTATGTACTCCTATGTCGGCAGGAGCCTAAAGAGAAGGAGAAACAGAGTAAAGATCAGCATCCAAACGATCAGACTCCAAAAGATACGAAGAAGAAAAAAGTCGCTTCCCGTAGTTGCAATATGTGTTTCAACAAATTATCCAGCGATTACGAAAAAAAAACCTGTTTGTAAAAACTGTAATGATAATCTGCTAAAAGAGGAAAAATCCTTTATGGACAGCATGCAAACCTTTATTAAAGGGGAAGTGCAGTGCTCACTAGCATTTTCATTAGCCACCCTCATGCCGCAGGAACCTTTACAGAAAAGGCGGAGGGTAGACTATGGGGCACATTTACCTACCCGTCCGGAGGAGTTCACAAAGTACGGAGTGTCCGACGATAATGCACTCTGACACAATATTAAAATTGTGCGTCCTATATCCTGAATATGTTGCTTCCCCGCTCGTACCTTCTTCTTCTCGGTGTATGTAAGTGCATTGTCTTGCAACACAATCTGAATCTTAAATCCCGCGCTCAGTCCGAATCAGTCTGTTCGTCCGACTGGCCGCTCCCCTGATTCCTGTCGCATGAAAGCCAGCGCAGGTGCGCCACAATCTGATTGCTTGCTACACAATCCCCAGTTAAATACCTGTCACAGTGGCACAAATCCCGAAAACCCGACAAAAGTGCAATCCGCGAACCCTTAGTAAATAAGCCCCTATGTGTTAGAGTCAAAGGCAGAATCAGAGGAAGGATCTATTAAAGATTCTCTAGATCTTGACTCAACTCCATCTACTTCATCAATCAAGATGGAATATAGATACCTGTTTGTCTCGGAAGACTTAGATCAACTACTTAAAGCAGCCAGAGACACACTTAAAATTGAAGATGTAGAAGAAGCCAAGTCCATACAGGACAAATGTTTTGGGATTCTTAAAACGAAAAAAAAACCCATGTTTTTCCTTAAAGGAAGAGTGGAGAGAACCAGAAAATAGAATATTCTTGGCCAAGGAATTTATAAACTGTTTGGCCTTTGTAGAGACAAAAACGTGGTGTTCATTTCCCAAAGTAGACGTCCAAGTAACCAAGATAGCGAAAAAGACTGACCTTCCATTTGAAAATGTGATTCAACTTAAGTATCCTTTAGATGGGAAAGCAGACAGCCTATTAAAGAAAACATGGAAGTCAGCCATGTGGAACCTTAAGTCAAACTTTGCCATGACTTCAATAGCCCGCACTCTATCTTTCTGGTTATTTTTCTATTAAAGACGGAACACCGAGGGACGTACTCCTGGGTACCATTACCATGCCTCTAGATTCATTGCGGACGCCTCAGCAAAGGGAGTAAGGTTCAGTGCAAAAGAAGGTGCCTTATCAAATTCAGCTTGAAGAACAATGGAGACTTGAAGGCAATGGAGCGTGGACTTTAGATCAAAATCTAAACTCTGTGGTCTCCCCTTTCAAGGTGAATATCTGTTTGGGCCAGAGCTGGATACCATCCTTCAGAAGGCAGCTGATAGGAAAAAGGGTTTCCTAGAAGTAAATGCAACCCATGGGGTAAAGTCCTTTCGGGACCCCAAGGAAAAGAAGTTTCCATATGGAGGGAAAGGAAAACAGGGGAAATGGAGTTACCACAAAGGAGGCAGAGGAAGAGGCTTCCTCCTCAGCTCTTGCAACGTCCATAAAGCATTCAAGAAATGACGCCAGAGTGGGAGGAAGACTGCAGAGGTTTCACCAACAATGGACAAGAATTACGTCAAATTCTTGGATTCTAACATTGTTGTAGGATGGCTACAGGTTGGAGTTAACATCCCTTCCTCCCAAAAATTTGGGAGGACAACCATCAGTGGAACTTACACTCCTACTATGGCAGGAAATGTAGAAATTGTTAAATGTAGATGTCATTATTCCCGTTCCACCTACAGAAACAGAGAAAGGTCATCATTGCTCCCCATTGTTTCTGATCAAGAAACCAAATGGCTCTCTCAGGATGATCTGCCACCTAAAGAACCTAAACCAATATATTGGGGCACATTTACTAAGGGTCCGCACAGCGCATTTTCGTTGGGTTTCCCAACTATTTCCGATTTGCGCTGCATTTAAGTGGGCTTTTGGGGCACACGATCGTATTTTGACGCAATCGCGCCGACTTGCATGCGACACAAATTGGGGGCGTGGCCGACGGACAACCGGACTGATTTGGACTAAGCGCGGGATTTACAATTCAAATTGTGTCGCAAGACAATGCACTCACATACATCTGGAAGAAGAAGGTGAACCCCGGCGGACTCCAAAAGGAGAAATAGCTTATTTCCAATACAGGGCCCTTCCTTTCGGGATTTTTTTAAGCTCCAAGAACCTTCTCAAAGATCATAACAGTGATAGTGGCCTATCTAAGAACAAAGGAAGTTGTCATAATCCCATATCTAGATAATCTGCTAATAATAGCACTTACGGAACAGGAATTAATCCAGCACAGGAACCTCACCATGGTCACATTCAAGCAACTGGGTTGGATCATATATTTGGCCAAATCAAAACTAATTCCCAGCAGGACAACTATATTTCTGGGTGTCTGTCTCAATTCAGAACTTCAAAAGTCCTTTCTCCTGGAAGAAATAAATATCAAGTTGATTCATCAAATAAAGGAGTTTCAGAAAAGAACCAACTGCTCCATAAGGGAAGCCATGGAGATCTTAGGTCAGTTAACATCCTGTATCCAGTCGGTTCAGTGGAGTCAGAGACACTCTCGAACACTACAAGTATGGATACTGACCTCCTGGGACAAAAACCCATCACATCTCAATCTAAGGGTAAATATTCTTCCTCAGGTCAAGTCATCCCTAAATTGATGGACTCAACAGGAGAATCTGAAGAAAGGAGTACCCTGGCGCCCATGGCCACTTGTAGTGGTTCGAAACTGATGAAAGTCAGTATGGATGGGGGCAACCCTGAAGGATGCCTTTGCTCAGGTTCAATGGCCTTATCAATACAGTCCCGCTCCTCAGTTAAAAGCTGTGTGGGAAGGTCTAAAGAACAACAGGGATTTTTTTTTTTAAAGAACTCTCACATAAAGATTTACTCAGACAACATCACCACTGTGGCATATCTATGCCATCAAGGGGGAACAAGAAGCCCAGATCTTCTACACTTGTCAGAGAAGATATTCAGTTGAGCAGAAGAAAATATCCTGTCGTTATCGGCAGTCCACCTAAAGGGAGAAGAAAACAAGATACCAGACTATCTCAACAGAAACAGGACCAACCAAACGAATGGGGTTTGAACAACTTTTCTACTGCTAACACAGAAGTGGGGAACCCCAGATTCTTCTCTCTAGATGGATCCAGTCCAATTTCACGACTAATGTAAGCCTTTCCACCAATTCCAGTAATACCAAAGGTGGCTCAAAAATACAAAGGGAAAAGGCAACAGTTATCCTTGTAGTACCATTCTGGCCAAAAAGATATGGTTCTCATCCCTGAAGAAGATGGCTCTAGAAGAACCAAGTGGGGCCGTCATGGGGGGTGCCATGGAAAATGAGAATTATTCTCACTGTTAATTTGCTTTCCATTAGTCCACCATGACGGCCCATATATATTCCGACCCATAAGATATTATGCTTGCTATAATAATAATTAATAATTCTTTATTTTATATAGCGCACACAGATTACGCAGCGCTGCACAAGCATGGCAAATTGGTCCCTGTCCCCATGGGGCTCACAATCTAAACAACCTACCAGGATGTTTTGAAGTGTGGGAGGAAACCGGAGGACCCGGAGGAAACCCACGCAAACACGGAGAGAACATACAAACTCTTTGCAGATGTTGACCTGGGTGGGATTCGAACCCAGGACCCCAGTGCTGCAAGGCAGAAGTGCTACCCACTCAGCCACCGTGCCGCCCTCAATGCGATATACCTTCCAGATTACTTTGTAGGTGAAATAAATTGGGTTACATCCACTGCCGGTGTAGTTATTTGGTAGTCACTGGAGTGTGGATACATGTGTGGGATATATAACTTCTCTGCTTCCTGTCCCTACAGAGGCCAAGGGGTCATCCTCCAAGTGGGGCCGTCACAGTGGACTAATGGAAACCGAATTAACGGTGAGAATAGTTTTCAGTATGACAGAAAACTGGTGCAGCCATTTTAAAAAAAATACATATAGAAGCAAAATATCAAGTACAACAGTTTACTATGTGTGGCCGTGCAAGACTCACTAGGAATAAACAGTCCCAATAGTTAGGACCACCCATATATTTTCTTTACAGAAATAGGAGAGGAGTGCCATGGATCTAAGTCTGTTTACATTTAATTCGTTCATATAGTCTATTAATTAATAAATCTCAGAGATACAAAACTGAGTAAATTATTCTACATGATGGCAGGGTGGCAGAGAGGAGCTCCATGGCTTGCATATCCTTAGCATATGTGAGGTCAGATGATGATGTGGGAAATCCACTTCCAAAAGAGGAAGATAAGGGTTTTGGATGCTGACAATATGTAAAGCTTTGCCCCATATTATCTTCCAAATCGAATCTGGAATCTCTCTGCCAAGCTAGTGTTCCAATTTCAGCATATATTTGAGTGATCACAGCTCGGCTAAGGTTAGAAGATGTCTGCGGGAGGTATGGGCTAAGTCTTTTCATGTAAAGGAATCCCAGGTTGCACTAAAAACTATGAGAAGGGGGTTAAAGGAGAGTTACGGGAGGCCATGCTGCATCGCAGATGAAATCTTTGCCAAATGTGACAAGAAAACCATAGGGGCAAGTCGATGCTGGATTATTGAGGGGGAGGGGGGGGCAAAATGTTGACACATGGGTGAACTGGGGCCAGCCATAATTTTTCAATCTCTTTCCAGAGATTAAATGAGTGAAGGGAAGTCCATGAGACTAATTGGCGGAGGTGTACTGCTTTGTAATAGAGAGTTATGTCTGCCATGTTTAGGCCACCTCGCTCAAGACCAGCCGACAGAACCGAGGTGGGTGTTCTGTGCCTGTTAGATCTCTATACAGAATCCAAAACATGGACTGTTTAGTACATAGAGTGGCTATAGGAATACCGACTGAGAGAATATTAAAAAGGTAAAGGAATTTGGGGAGTATCGACATTTCCCAGAAGAGATACACATAAGGGGCGGCAACAACACAGGTGCCTACATTCCTCTCGTATTAACCAAGGGTAATTCTTTTTAAACAGGGTAGACACTGACAATATTAGTTCAATCAAGCCTCTCTAAAAAAGAGGTGTTAAAGTCTTCTCCTATTAGTAAAAAAGAATCCGGTCCGAGCTAAGCTTTGAGAGAAGCAATGACAGGAAAGGGAGCTATGGGCGTATATAGAGCGGAGTGTCAGTGGGGTATTCTGTAGATGGCCTTTTAATATAGAGGAACAACCCTGTGGATCAATCTCCAGAAGGGCATTCTAAAGAGATTTAAATAGCAACCCCCTGCCTTTTTAGAGGGAACATTTTCAACATAAGAAGTCGGAAATTTATGGCAAATCTAGCAAAGAGACAGTCGTGTGTCAAAAATGCAATAAATCAAATTAGAAGTACAGAGACATGACAACACTGAGAAATGAAAAGAATTAAAAGGTACAAGACATACCATAATGAAACAGCATAGAGCAATTGCATATAATTATGCACCGCCCAACTTTCTGAATTACAGCAGTGATGCAATAACAAAATACAATACCTACAAACACGGGGAGGGGCAAAGGCTGGCCCCACTGTCCCCACTGTCAAGTTCTGCCCTTGTTCACACAACCTCAGGTTCTCTAATGACTGATAACATTCACAGATTGAGCTCAGGAGAAATCAAACCAAAACAACGTATGGTATAATATGTCAGTCTCTGTGAACTGATGCCATCAAAAGTAAGGCAGATGTGAGATGCTTTATTTGTGTCACACAGTATTATACAGGGAAGACCTGGGCTTGTTAACTTAGGGATAAAGAAGTAATGTCCATAGTCCATTGGTTGGTAAAGTATTACATGGGCACCGGAGACACTAAGGCTTTGTTTTCCCTGAAGTGTATATAATATCGTAAATCCTTCTTGTGAAATGGACAAACATTGGGGGAGTCTTAGAGTCCTTTGACTATGGCTGAAGCTGATCAAAGTCCACTCCTCTCCACCAAACGTCTTTATGGTATTCTCAGCATTCAGCAAGTATATGAAAAATAAAAACATTTTCATTAAACATAAAACAATACTTCACACCATGCATATCGCCACAAAGGAGTGACTTCCTCAGGGATAATTAGTGAAGTGGACTTAAAAACCTGCCATCCAGAAGTCACAGGCACGATCGGCGTCAGGATCGAAACCAACACCACTATCTTGCTTCTGGGTGCAACTGTAAATACGCAAACCCACAATACTTCCAGGTCAGTCCGGTCCTACAGTGTGCACACACACACACACACAGCGGGGACCATCGTAACCTCCCATCATTGCATTACCAAATAGCAGCATCTCTCAAATACTAAAATCCACACATTAATTTGTTGAGTTAATTCTGTTAGCGGTTAAAATAGTGAGAGCGTCGGAAACCTTCCATTCATTTTTCTAAGTGGATTATAGTCAATGGCCATCACTGATGATGTTGTATACGGGATAACGTTCACCTTTTTGGGGTTTGGCATTGAAATAACACAAGGTCCATTCCCTTCCACTTCTTTCCTTCCCTCCTACTCTTTCCTCTCTAGAGGCAGGGAAGAGGTTCTGAGTCCCACCTGAGGGAAGATGTTGAGATCCCTCCATGTGCGGGAGAGAAGTCAACGGTGCAGTAAGGTGAGATCTTTATGGCAAGACAGCAGGAGAATATGGCGGTGAGGAGTCTACTGTTGCCAGAAACCTGATTTTGAAGAATCAATTCAGTAACTGAGGAGGTAGGAAACCAAGTCGGAGAAGACTACAATGGCTGTTCACAAGTGGTCAGAGATCGGTGGCTTTCAGCAGCATGCTATCTGCTGTGCATGGTGATGTCCAGACTGTGCAGGTACTCTAGTCTTGGCAATACCCCTCTATAGTGTGTGAAAGGGGAAAATAATCTGTGGAAAGACAGAGATTAGTAGGGAGTAAGAGCAGAGCTCAAGGATTGTGCATCCTTTGCCATCTCAGGACGTTTACTCTATGTCTACATGGAACCACAGCTCTTCTCCACACTTCCTTGTCAGTTGTTCACCAGGATCCTTATCTTATGGTTTTTCTTGGTTTTTTTTTTTAGTTTTTCTTTGTACAATCTTATTAGTGACCTATTCTCATTAACCCTAATTCTGATAGATCTAGAAGTCTGACCAGCAAGGGCTTCGCCACACCAGTATTTCAGCAAGTGCCCTACATTCCTGGTTGTACAGGAAAAGAAATAAGAAGTTATCCCTATCACCTGCTACACATTGCAGTTTTGACATTCTAAATAGGGAAAAGTACCATATTTTCTAGACTGTAAAAAAAAGCTTTGGTAACTAATTTTCTTCGACCTAATATCTTCAAGGACCAGATCATTAACCAACGATTGCTCTTTCCTATACACAAATTTTCCAAGATACTTAAAGGGGTTATCCGGCTGTTAAAAATTACTTATGGCCGGGTTGGGGTGGGCTAGTTAAACATAATAAACATGTACTCACCTCCTCCGGTGCCACCGATGTCCCGCACCGCGGTCTGTTTGATCTGTGCCCCTGTTTGTTTACAGGGGCACAGAAGCCAGGCACAGGGAGCTTCCGGTCCGCGCTGTAGCCGGCTCCTCCCATCCGTCCCTATCTCTCAGCGTTGTAAGCTCTGGCAGATGGAGTCGGATGGGAGCTTCTGGCCGGCCTGTGCGCCCCTGTATACAAACCGCCACACAGAGGAGAAGGACCGCAGCACCGGGCGAGGCAAGTACATGTTTATTATGTTTAACTAGCCCACCCCGGCCCTCAATCATTTTTAACACCCGGATAACCCCTTTAACACCTGTCCAGCCTTCACATCAGATTTAAATAGATCCACAATGTTTCAAGAGGTCTTTTTTTTATCAATTCGGCATTTGTATCGATTATAGGTGGAAATAAATAGATAATTGTTATTTTTCCTGCTCAGTTGTTTTGTAGTCATTCAATGTAGATGCACTGGGAGACATCATCACAGGGACTGCCGCCTCCTGCACTGATCACATGATCTATGACATCATCACAGGTCCTTCATCCACCACTTCTCCATAGACATGTACACCCGGAGATCACGCCCCTTCAGTGACGTCACACTGCCCGGGTCACATGACTAGTGGATAGTGAGCAGGAGGAAGTGTGTGAAATACAGAGTGTCCTGCACTGAGGAGAGAAGAGGTAAGTGACCAGAGGAGGGACTACAACTCCCAGCATGCTCCAGGAGCACACAAACTATATGGAAGAACTACAACTCCCAGCATGCTCCAGGAGCACACACACTATATGGAAGAACTACAACTCCCAGCATGCTCCAGGAGCACACACACTATATGGAGGGACTACAACTCCCAGCATTCTCCAGGAGCACACACACACTATATGGAGAGACTACAACTCCCAGCATGCTCCAGGAGCACACATACACTATATGGAAGGACTACAACTCCCAGCATGCTCCAGGAGCGCACACACTATATGGAGGGACTACAACTCCCAGCATGCTCCAGGAGCTCACACACTATATGGAGGGACTACAACTCCCAGTATGCTCCAGGAGCGCACACACACACACTATATGGAGGGACTAGAACTCCCAGCATGCTCCAGGAGCACACACACTATATGGAGGGACTACAACTCCCAGTATTCTCCAGGAGCACATACACTATATGGAGGGACTACAACTCCTAGCATGCGCCAGGAGCACATACACTATATGGAGGGACTACAACTCCCAGCATGCTCCAGGAGCACACACACTATATGGAGGGACTACAACTCCTAGCATGCGCCAGGAGCACATACACTATATGGAGGGACTACAACTCCCAGCATGCTCCAGGAGCACACACACTATATGGAGGGACTAGAACTCCCAGCATGCTCCAGGAGCACACACACTATATGGAGGGACTACAACTCCCAGCATGCTCCAGGAGCACACACACTATATGGAGGGACTACAACTCCCAGCATGCTCCAGGAGCACACACACTATATGGAGGGACTACAACTCCCAGTATTCTCCAGGAGCACACACACTATATGGAGGGACTACAACTCCCAGTATTCTCCAGGAGCACACACACTATATGGAGGGACTACAACTCCCAGTATTCTCCAGGAGCACACACACTATATGGAGGGACTACAACTCCCAGCATGCTCCAGGAGCACACACACTATATGGAGGGACTACAACTCCTAGCATGCGCCAGGAGCACATACACTATATGGAGGGACTACAACTCCCAGCATGCTCCAGGAGCACACACACTATATGGAGGGACTAGAACTCCCAGCATGCTCCAGGAGCACACACACTATATGGAGGGACTACAACTCCCAGCATGCTCCAGGAGCACACACACTATATGGAGGGACTACAACTCCCAGCATGCTCCAGGAGCACACACACTATATGGAGGGACTACAACTCCCAGTATTCTCCAGGAGCACACACACTATATGGAGGGACTACAACTCCCAGTATTCTCCAGGAGCACACACACTATATGGAGGGACTACAACTCCCAGTATTCTCCAGGAGCACACACACTATATGGAGGGACTACAACTCCCAGTATTCTTCAGGAGCTCAACTATAAATTAATTTCTTCCACTTTTCTGTATAAGGGAATAATCACTGATATAATGTATCCGGAAAATTCCACATTTATACCATAAAATATCCATCACCTGTTCTATCCCTATGTAGGAAGAAGTCACCTGTAACATATAATGTACCATCACCCCCATCATCCAGGATGTGCAGGACTTGTGTAACAGATGTATATGTGTCCTATATGTTCCTTCCCGTCTCCCCTACACATAGAACCGGCTCCTCCCCATGTAGGAGGCTCCGCCTACATCTCATTATATTCCATCACTTACTTAATGTTTCTTCTCCATGTCGGGTCCAGTATGTGCTATTAGTGAGGAGCGGCACAGTCCAGCGCCATCACTCCTCCCTCAGTCCAGTGACCTCCCCTCCAGTGTCTGGAGAATCCCCATCTGTCACATCACACATGTCATGGACACAATTGCTTCATATAGAGTTTGCTCTTAGTTCTTGTCATGTTTCCTCAGGTTCTATAGATCCAGGACTCCCAGAGGTTTCTCCTAAAGATGATCCTTTCCATCAATGATCCACCAGGGATCCGGGAGAAGGACAGAGAGCAGATGGCGGCCAGGATCCTGGAGCTCACCCTGGAGATGATCTCCTTGATAACCGGAGAGGTGAGAGTCTCCCAGGACACGGCTCTTATCTCTAGGAATAACAGTGGGAAATGACTGGAGAGGTGAAGGATTCTTAGGATCTATGTAGTGATCAGTGTCTCCCATACACAGGATTACACAGTAGTGAAGAAGTCGTCTGGTGAGTGTGTGACCCCCCGTGTGTCAGGAGGATGGACCCAGAGCCCCATCACCGAGCCTCCACCTCATTCACTGATACATGAGCAGAAGATCTTAGCACTTACCTCCAGGATCACTGAGCTGCTGAGCGGAGAGGTGAGCACTGCCGGGAATGCTGGGACATTGTACAATAACACAAGGGAGGGGTCTGGGTGATGACTGTGTCATTGTGGGTGTCAGGTTCCTATAAGGTGTCAGGACGTCACTGTCTATTTCTCCATGGAGGAGTGGGAGTATATAGAAGGACACAAGGACCAGTACAAGGACATCATGATGGAGGACCACCAGCCCCTCACATCACCAGGTAAGAGGAGCCCTTCCTGATTATAGAGGACAGAGCAGGTGTGAGGTCACCTCCTCCATCATCTCATCATCACATATAGACAATGTATCAGTCACTGTGTATATTTCCTATAGATGGATCCAGCCAGAGAAATCCACCAGAGAGATGTCCCCGTCCTGGAGATTCCCGGGATATTACACAGGAACCAGAGAGAAGTCCCAGTCCTGGAGATTCCCGAGATATCAAAGAGGAACCAGAGAGATGTCCCAGTCCTGGAGATTCCCGAGATATTACACAGGAAGCAGAGAGATGTCCCAGTCCTGGAGATTCCCGGGATATTACACAGGAACCAGAGAGATGTCCCAGTCCTGGAGATTCCCGAGATATTACACAGGAACCAGAGAGATGTCCCAGTCCTGGAGATTCCCGAGATATTACACAGGAACCAGAGAGATGTCCCAGTCCTGAAGATTCCCGAGATATTACACAGGAACCAGAGAGATGTCCCAGTCCTGGAGATTCCCGAGATATCAAAGGGGAACCAGAGAGATGTCCCAGTCCTGGAGATTCCTGGGATATTACACAGGAACCAGAGAAATGTCCCAGTCCTGGAGATTCCCGAGATATTACACAGGAACCAGAGAGATGTCCCAGTCCTGGAGATTCCCGAGATATTACACAGGAACCAGAGAGATGTCCCAGTCCTGGAGATTCCCGAGATATCAAAGAGGATCCAGAGAGATGTCCCAGTCCTGGAGATTCCCGATATATTACACAGGAACCAGAGAGATGTCCCAGTCCTGGAGATTCCCGAGATATTACACAGGAACCAGAGAGATGTCCCAGTCCTGGAGATTCCCGAGATATCAAAGAGGAACCAGAGAGATGTCCCTGTCCCCAATATTTCCATGTTGTAAAAGAGGAACCGGAGGAGAACATCCCACTGGATCATCAGGTAGGTGGAGCTGAGGTTCCTGTGAATCCTCTATAGATGGATGTAATAAAGCTACTTACCTTCTCCAGCAGCAGTGGGTGGAGGGTCTATGGGATGATGTTGTTAGTTGCTGTGGTAGGTTACAACTGGTTTTAATTTTGACGATTCTTCCTCCTGCAAGAGATTATTTTCCCTTACGGTGATCCTGCTGCACAATTTTTTTGGCTCCATCAAGGCTCCCATAGATGTCCATGGCACCAAGCCTGGTGGCCGCTATGCAAATTATGTGACAACAACATGGCTTTCAATGGAGAGGGGAGGGGTGAAGATCTCTCATCCCCTTTTTCCTAGCCGTGTACGTGCCTGGGTTACGGCCCATGCAAACACATATTTGTGTGCATAAGCCCTTAGTTCCTGTCTTCTTGAGGATTTTGCCGCTTACTTGGATATAAGAGAATCTCTGTATACATTTCCTTGTTTTCTCAGGTCCTTCATGTTGGATCTTTCCAGGAAAGTTGTGGTGGAAGGAGGAGCGGAGAGGAAATCCCCTCATCAGTGACAGAGGAGGGTAAGAGCCTTTCATGTATCTTGTGGGTTATTCTTCCCTTATACGTTGCAGGGAGAGGTCACATCCAGGGGAGGAGATGGAGATGACAAATAGTGATGAGCTGACCAAAACTGCAAAGTTTGGGTCCATATCAAACTTGCCGGGATCATAATTCAGGAAACCAAACAAGCGCTACTGTTTGGGATCTCGATCCATGTTCGGAACCAAGCCTTTATCTTTATGAAAGCTAGAACTAGGGAGAGCTTGCTGCTCCTCATATGGACATTCAGCTAGGCAGAAATTGCCCTTTTCAGGGCACCTAAGTGTATAAAGGATGCTGCTCTTATTAGAGACAGGTGGAACTCTAAAATAATAGCCCCATTACGGCACTATGAAGATCTGTAATAGGCCGTTATAGTAAATTAGCTGCTATAGTGCTATACTGCTTACTAATTATACATGATTATCCAGCAATATGTGGAAAAACCAGAGAGGAATATTAGAATTAACTGAATCATCCAGCAAGATCTTGAAGGTCCTGTCTCTGTATGAGGATCGACATAGTAGAAAGGCACTTGCCCTTCTTATCTTTTTCTTTTATTGATTCACAAAACTTACCTTACAGGGGAGAGGTAAGGTGCATATTGTGCTGTAAACAAGCGACGCCGTTTTCGCGCTCCTTGCGCTTCATCCGGCTTGTTAGAATCGTGTGGTGACATCGGCATCACTTAACCCATACAATAACACGCCCCCGAAAAACTCATTGGTGCAAGACCAAAATTCATCCTAAGTTCTCGAATATCTACAATCTGCATATTGTGAGTGCACTTAGATTGTGCCCATTAAAGGTTTAAAGGGGTATTCCAGGAATCAGCATAATTCATATACAAGTGGGCACTCAAAATATAAGCTTATGTGTAATTAGTTGTTATTTAAAATTTTGCTCCCCTTAGCAGAAGATGCTGATGACATAGACTGTAATGAAGAATTAAACTGCTACTGGCCCTTTAATCAGTCCGTTAATTTCTTCCGCGCTGTAATAAGTGGGTTTTTCTTTCTACCTGCTCTAACTAAGAATTGTTCCTTGAAAATGCAGAGTCCAAACTTGGAGAAAGGCTTGTTTAATTAAAAAGGTATAAAAGATGACAAAGTACAAAAAGGTTATAATACAAGATAAAATGCCTCCTCAATGTTCTATTCTAGCATTGAAAATACATACAATATCTGACTACAAACTTAAGACTAACTCAATACTATCTACAAGACTATACTATATACTATATTTTACTCAAGATTTTGTCATACATATATACCTCAACTGTTATCACAATCACACCCACAGACGCCCATGACTCCACCCCTGCTCGGATATCTTCCGGCCTTCATGATGACTTGTCGCCAATCAGCTTCCGGTAATAGGATATTGGCCTCCTTGGTGTTGTCATTTACTCCTTCCTCAGGATGGCGCTCTCGTACTTGGGATTGGTATCTTTTCCTCAGGCCTTTGTCCCAAATGGCTTGGGTGACCTCCCAGGGATGGCATTTATTGCCCACCTGACACAATAGGGCTTCCCATGGGAAAGTGTCCATGTATCACCTTTTCACAACAGATGTTTGTTTATTGCCCTCCTGAGTCAATAGAATTAGGCCTGCAACAACACAGCCCTCCTGATCAACAGGAAATTGATGCCTTTGATCTATGCCCCAAGGTAATGGATAAACCCTTCCTGTGGAGATTGCACAGGATATTCCTTGAGAGGTGACCCATGATCAATCACCCAGTCTTTTATAACACCACTCCAAGGCTTCAGGCAATGTCCATCTGGTGGCAAGCTATGTGTGTGTCCATATTATACGAATCTCAGTATATACTTTAATATTCAAATATAACACGCGCGGTCCGTTGCAGGACAGAAGATGGCTGCTGGTCACATGTCCACATCACATGTCCAGCACCTGCCTGGGAGGGTCATGTGATCACCACTATGTTAGGATGTAGTCGGTTGGTTGAACTGCATCCAGTATGGTCAGTGTTGTGGTGATGGCAGTTACACATCATTACTATGGTAACAGAGCAAGAAAACCTGTTAGATCATCACTGGGAGCAGAGCATAAGAGGGAGGAGGAGTTACTGAGAACTAAAGGATCATGGAACTTGTAGTTTCCAGTGGCGCCCATCTTAGTGATAACTCCACCTACTTTAGAGAGGCCATAAATTTTGTAAATCATAAAATCAAATTATTTAAGGTCCGTTTTTTGACTAATGACATTGAGTATTGTTGTATTCATTTATTTATATCATCATGGGTTTTTGTGTCAGACGTTCATATTCCCGGAATACCCCTTTAACCATTGTAAAGGTTAAGTCTCTGCATACTGATCGCTATGTAACTCCCTCGCCTGGCGTGATGTCAAGGATAACCCAAAGATCTCACCGGACAACCATACCATGACGCCGGTAACGCCACTGTGTACTCTCCGGTACAATACACATGCTCTGTACTATGCTGACTCTGATTAATCATGACAGAGGCTATTATTACAATATAAAAAACTGCAGGTATTTTTATAGACAATAAAAGGCCTAGGGCTAATGAATAAGAAAAAAAACATCCTAAAAAGATTATGAACTCCAAAAAGAAAAAGTGGGATGTGTATACAAAATATATCAAATTTTATTAGACAAAAATCATGTTATTTAAAACCATTAAAAACAAATGTTATACAAATACATACATAATGGACACACAGATTGGCAGTATGAAATAAGTGGAAGGTATATTATATCTTAACCCTTTCCTGATGGGCACCTCACGGGCTGAGCCCTCTCTGTAGCCTGTAAGTCTTTGCTGCATACTGCACCACCCACCGCTCCGGAAACCGAAGTATGAAAAAGTTATTAGCGCCAGAAGACTGCAAAATAAAAAAAACATTGTTGTAAAGGAGGTTTTAATTTTTGTAAATGTATGAAAACATTATAAACCCTATATAAATGTGTTATCCCCATGATTGCACCGACCCAAAGAATAAAGTAGACCTGTCATTTGTGGCGCACAGTGTAAGCCCTAATATCCAAGCCCACAAGAAAATGGCGGAAATGCGTTTTTTCACCAATTTCACTGCATTTGGAATTTTATTCCTGCTTCCCAGTACACGGCATGGAACATTATAGGCCCTCACTATGAAACGCAATTTGTTATGCAGAAAACAAATCCTCACAGAGCTCTTTACATGGAAAAATAAAAAATGTCTATGTTTTTGATGGTTGAGAAGCAATTTAGTGGCCAAATGTCAGAGCTGGGCAAAGAATTAATAAATACTATACAACATTGTGCAAAATACATGCAAATATAAGGACCAACTCTAGCATAAAATGGCACCAAAGTGAGAGGTATAGAATAGAAGGCTACATAAATATACACCAGGTAAACTGCTATCATGTGCCTAGACCATTACCAAGCCATTAGGCTTCCTGAAAGTCATGCTTAATGGTAATGGGGCTGCCTTACAAGGTAGCAAAAGAGGTGTGGTTTTCCTTCTACCATCCTGGAAAACTTATTTACATATTCCCCAGAATCCCCCAGTGTAGCATCCATGGCCAATAGTCTCCACACTAGGGATAAATTGGCAATATCTCCATAAGAAGAACGCTTACTCCCTGATCCTATTTGAAAACAAATATAGATATAGATAGATACATCTACACTCACCGGCCACTTTATTAGGTACACCTGTCCAACTGCTCGTTAACACTTAATTTCTAATCAGCCAATCACATGGCGGCAACTCAGTGCATTTAGGCATGTAGACATGGTCAAGACAATCTCCTGCAGTTCAAACCGAGCATCAGTATGGGGAAGAAAGGTGATTTGAGGCCTTTGAACGTGGCATGGTTGTTGGTGCCAGAAGGGCTGGTCTGAGTATTTCAGAAACTGCTGATCTACTGGGATTTTCACGCACAACCATCTCTAGGGTTTACAGAGAATGGTCCAAAAAAGGAAAAACATCCAGTGAGCAGCAGTTCCAACCCGTTACTAGCATGGTGTACCTAATAAAGTGGCCGGTGAGTGTATATAGATAGATATAGATGTGAGGTATTAAGATTTGTGGCACAGAATGTCAGATACTACAATGTACATCTTAAGATAACATTAAAAAATGTCTAGCTAAAATGTAAAAAAAAGCATAATTTTCTTTTGCCATTTTTTTTCAACCTTGACCAAAAAGCAATACAATAAGCATCCTGATTTCTCCCAAAAATAATGCTGCAATTAATTAATAGATAAATTGTATCTGCTCCTAAAGGCCCCAATTACTCTGGTCCTTAAAGGAAACCTACCATTTAGAATGGCAGGGGTAGGCTGTAAGTACCGAGCACCAGCTCAGGGTGAGCTCAGGGTGAGCTGGTGCCGGTGCTTACTTTCGTTAGTGTTATAAACCGCGTTATCACGGTTTTAACACTTTTTAAACTTTAGAGCAGAAGATGCTTCGGCGCTGCGCGTGACCGTGCGCGTTCAACATCTCCGCTATTTCCTATGTAGGCGCGCGCACGCAGCGCCAAAGCCTCTGCTGCTCTAAAGTTTAAAATGTGTTAAAACCGCGATACCGCGGTTTATAACACTAACGAAAGTAAGTACCGGCACCAGCTCACCCTGAGCTCACCTTGAGCTGGTGCTCGGTACTTACAGCTTACCCCTGCCATTCTAACTGGTAGGTTTCCTTTAACCGGTTCATATATAAATTTAACATGGCTTGCTCTTTTATCTTGATCCACAAATCTACAGCTCAGCAAAAGATACAGATGTCTATGCAATGTGATTACCACCAAAGTTACAGAGAGCCACAGCAATATAGTAATCTCTAAAATCTCAAATTTATTAAGTCGTTATTAAAAAACCACTCGAACGAGCAATGGTAAACAACACCCCTATTCACCAGTGTGTATAAGCTCACAAAAACTGACACATACAAAATAAACATGAACGGCGATCTCTCAACTATAGTCCTTCGACAGCTACTGGGCTATCTAGGAAGGACTATAGGACATCCGCTTAGTTTGGGCTGTATAGGGAGGACAGGGGTAACATATGCATCAAAGAGTACCTGTTACAGACCTCTTATCCAATGGTGTATTACACCCTAGTCCTTGTGTGTCTTACCGTCCCAATGTATATAATACCCGTTGCTGATATAGGGCTTGGAGGGAATCTTCATGCCTCATCAGATTGGCGCTGCAGGGGGTGTAACGAGTCCTCAACCACTGACCTTAATACTCACAAGACTCCCACCCTGACAAGGGCAGTCCCCAAAACTATCCCTTGTCTAGAGAACAAAAAAGCCCGTCCCTGACGCGTTTTGACAGAGATCTCATCAGAGGGAGAGAAATCATCATATCAATAAAGCCCTGTAAATAAGAGTGAAGACAAAAAGAGAAATCCCGGTCAGTCTGGACCATAAGCAAAGCCTAATAATCGGTCAAGAATGCATAGACTTCTTACCTAAAAATAGGTGTCCCATCACGTAGTGAGCGCGATGGCAGTGGGGGAGGAGTGCCTCCACCTGCTGGTGCAGCCGTATGTCACACGCCGGACAACATCCTGTGTGAACGTCATACTCAGTACGAGTGGGGTTTAAAAATACCGCCCGTCCTGCCTCCCCGTGGCTTACCTCTATGGTGATTGGGCAGGTGGTAAACGCCGACCGCGGCGCCTCCGCCATGTGCGCCTGTGCCACATGATCAGCGAACCGGAACTGCTACCCATCACTTCCAGGTGGCTGGGCAGGTTAAACCAGACTGATTGTCAAAGCAACCAGGGAAGCTACTCATGCGCGGTATAGCGCATAATCGCTTCATTGTTTATTATGAGCACAGAAACAGGAGACCTGAGCACAGACATAGTAAACTGACACCCGCGTATGTACAATATATGTTAACATCGATATACTAGTGCTCACGTATGTACGGTGCAAGATATGGGAGGTAAATCGGCACTCCCACAACGTCACACAAAAAGGCAAAGCTACTCAAAATAAGGTATTCACAATATTTATAATGCTGATAAGTGAAGTGGTATCTAATCTCCTAGAATATTTTAAGTCTGTGAAGATAAGGGGCAACATCAGAACTCGTGACTAATACTCATGGAGTCACGTGGTTTTGGGCAGATGGGGGAGATGGAACAGGGAGAGGGGCCACAAATCTAGAGGTCTATAATTCTGGGTCTTGATATATGCTACTTGGGCTGGCTTTTGGCCCGACGTTATTCCCATTACAGGCCGGGCTTATAACTATCGAGAAGCTGGTGGAAGTCCTCTGGCTGACAGAGCTCTGTTTTAATGGGGCTAATGAAAGGGTCTCTCAGCCTTTCAGGGTTGTGCCTCACGGGGCTTGTGTGTCCAGGGGGTTTATGTGAGAATCACCGCTGGCTCAAATTCTGGGGGTTGCAAATCATTGCACCCAACCTGCTTTACCCACTTTCTAGGACTGTAAGGCTCAGCTCCGGTTTGATATGGAAATTTTCTGGTTACACAGCCATTTTATGTCTTAGAAGTAAAAGAATCCGAGTTCTAAGGAATTGGTTATTTATTTGGTAGTTGGATTTTAATCGAATTATATGTGAATGATTTATAATTTTTATATACAGTACATGATTTTTCTATCCATAGATGACTTTATGTCACGTGAAGTAGAAGATAATCAATCGCATCTTTCCACAGAGGAGGGAAATCATGGAGATAAGAGGACGATTTCATGTACTGAATGCGGGAAATGTTTTAATCAAAGATCAAAATATGTTAAACACCTAAAAAATCACACAAAGGAGAAGCCATTTTCATGTTCACTCTGCGGGAAATGTTTTTATTGGAAATCGATTCTTGATAAACACCTTGGAACTCACACAGGAGAGAAGCCCTTTTCATGTTCAGAATGTGGGAAATGTTTTAATCAAAAATCTTATCTTGTTAAACACCAAAAAACTCACACAGGGGAGAGGCCATTTTCATGTTCTGAATGTGGGAAATGTTTTATTAAGAAATCACAACTTGTTCAACACCAGAGAACTCACACAGGGGAGAATCCATTTTCATGTTCTGAATGTGGAAAAAGTTTTAGTAACAAATCGCATTTAGTTGAACATGTGCGAATTCACACAGGGGAGAAGCCATTTTCATGTACAGAATGTGGGAAACGTTTTAGTCTGAAACTTTATCTTGTTAAACACCAACAAACTCACACAGGGGAGAAGCCCTTTTTTTGTTCTGAATGTGGAAAATGTTTTAGTAGAAAATCACGTTTTATTGAACATCAGAGACTTCACACAGGGGAGAAGCCATATTCATGTACAGAATGTGGGAAAAGTTTTAATCTGAAAGTTTATCTTGTTAGACACCAACAAACTCACACCGGGGAGAAACAGTTTTCATGTATTGAATGTGGGAAATGTTTTAGTAGAAAATCATGTTTTGTTGAACATCAGAGACTTCACACAGGGGGGAAGCCATTTTTATGTTCTGAATGTGGAAAATGTTTTAGTAGAAAATCACGTTTTGTTGAACATCAGAGACTTCACACAGGGGAGAAGCCATTTTCATGTGGTGAATGTGGGAAATGTTTTAATCTGAAAGTTTATCTTGTTAGACACCAACAAACTCACACCGGGGAGAAACAGTTTTCATGTATTGAATGTGGGAAATGTTTTATTTGTAAATCGGATCTGGTGGAACATGAGAGAACTCACACAGAGGAGAAGCCATTTCCATGTTCTGAATGAGGGAAGTGTCTTGGTCATAGATCAAGTCTTATTGAGCTTCAGAGAAGTCGCACAGGAGAGAAGCCCTGAATAATATAATAGCGCTATATAAAGATTTATTACTATCATATTACGCAGCGGTTTACAGATCATGGGGACATATACAGACATAATAAGACATAAGGAAGGAGGGTCTTAGTCATCAGAGCTTACAATCTATGAATCATCATGAAAACTTTCTATAAAGACTTGTTCTGGATAATTGGATGTATATTTATGTATACTGGGTAATGTACTTATGATCACACAATAAATGATTTTCCTATTATTTTTTTGTTATGTTACATGTCTCCTGTCATTGTCAGCAGCTCCTCCTGTGTCTTCCTGACAGTGAAGCTGCGCCGGTGTCTCATAATACGTAAAATGATTTTTCCTCCATATACAGACACCCGACTTACAGACGACCCCTAGTTACAGATGGACCCCTCTTCCCACTGTGACCTCTGGTGAAGTCTCTGGATGTTACTTTAGTTCCAGGCTGCAATGATCAGCTGTAAGGTGTTTGTAATGAAGTTTTATTGATACGCCTTGGTCTGATTATAGCAAAACTTTTTGAATAAGCCCCCTGTGGTGTATAGCCAGACAGCCCCCTGTGGTGTATAGCCAGACAGCGCCCTGTGGTGTATAGCCAGACAGCCCCCCTGTGGAGTATAGCCAGACAGCCCCCTGTGGAGTATAGCCAGACAGCCCCGTGTGGTGTGTAGCCAGACAGCCCCGTGTGGTGTGTAGCCAGACAGCGCCCTGTGGTGTGTAGCCAGACAGCGCCCTGTGGTGTGTAGCCAGACAGCGCCCTGTGGTGTGTAGCCAGACAGCGCCCTGTGGTGTGTAGCCAGACAGCGCCCTGTGGTGTGTAGCCAGACAGCCCCCCTGTGGTGTATAGCCAGACAGCGCCCTGTGGTGTGTAGCCAGACAGCGCCCTGTGGTGTGTAGCCAGACAGCGCCCTGTGGTGTGTAGCCAGACAGCGCGCTGTGGTGTGTAGCCAGACAGCCCCCCTGTGGTGTGTAGCCAGACAGCGCCCTGTGGTGTGAAGCCAGACAGCGCCCTGTGGTGTGTAGCCAGACAGCCCCCCTGTGGTGTATAACCAGACAGCGCCCTGCGGTGTATAGCCAGACAGCCCCCCTGTGGTGTATAGCCAGACAGCCCCCCTGTGGTGTATAGCCAGACAGCCCCCCTGTGGTGTATAGCCAGACAGCGCCCCTGTGGTGTATAGCCAGACAGCGCCCCTGTGGTGTATAGCCAGACAGCCCCCCTGTGGTGTATAGCCAGACAGCGCCCCTGTGGTGTATAGCCAGACAGCCCCCCTGTGGTGTATAGCCAGACAGCGCCCTGCGGTGTATAGCCAGACAGCCCCCCTGTGGTGTATAGCCAGACAGCCCCCCCTGTGGTGTATAGCCAGACAGCCCCCCTGTTTAGTATAGCCAGACAGCCCCCCTGTGGTGTATAGCCAGACCGCCCCCCCTGTGGTGTATAGCCAGACAGCCCCCTGTTTGCCCAGCACATAAAAAAATAAACGTTCATACTCGCCTTCCGGCACCCCCGATGCTCTGTGCGGCTCCCCGATGCTCCGGTCCGTCCCACACTATAACAACATCAGCAGCAACACCGCCACATCATAGTGTGCGCCGGGCGTCAGAGTGCATGGCTGCGCCACTAATGGCAGTCGTGAGAAGAGGATCTGCAGGGACTGGAACATTGGGGGCGCCGGAAGGTGAGTATGTACATTAATTTTTTTATAGACTCGTGTATAAGCCGAGGCGGGGTTATTCAGCACATTGTACACGAGTATATACGATAATTTATGAATTAGAATGCTAACTCCTCTAGCGTACGAGGAGAATACTGAGTGACGCGCTGCTCCAATCCAGGAAAGCCCCAGACTAATCGCAGAGGAAGAAGGAAAATGAGTCTCAGAGAGGCGTATCACAGCTGACTGGCATTGCTTCAAGACCATTGACCAGGCATATCTCTTAGCGGAGTCCCCTAACCCTCTCACATTCCAGCCAACCAATTTAACCCTTTGCCTCATACTATATTAAAATAAGATATCATAGTACAGAACAGTTACAAAACATATTCTGAGATCCGGTCAAAACAAACTGAATCCCCCCAGACCTAATGCAGAAACCCTTGTGCCATTGGGGATTAAGAATCGGATGCAGCCGTACATATGTATAACGTCAACCACAACCTGTAAACTTTGAGGAGCTGCCTAACCGCTTAAATAACATCAATATATTAATTCACCCTGCCCGTGCGACCATAATTAATAACATAGAATTTAGCCCTTAAACTCCGCCCACTTCCACAAAATGGCGTCCTACCTCTAAATTTATCCCACACGTTCTGCACCCAACCAATCTGCTGCCACCACCCATGAGTTACTTATACAAAGAAGGCCGTAGGCACCTCAACCACACAGACAATGCACACTGGGAGTCACACAGAACATGCAATTACTACATATACTATGTTAAAATGATCTGGTAACGTAATCCCTTCGGAAACTCTGGTTCTTTAGGGCTACAAGCAGAGGCTTATTAAAGTTAACACTTTATTATACATGAAAAATGCAATACACTCAAAAACTAACTTGTCAGAGTACAATTAAAGAAAAAGAAGTTAAAAACAATATACATACAATATGTAGCCATTTTTTGGGGGGTGTGAGTAATAGCCCTCCCACATCTGTGTGTATACATACACACACACGGATACATATAATGGTACTTGCTTTTTGGTGTCTCTGTGTCCACCATGGCGGCTGTGTATACGGGCAGGTGTGCTAGAGGACAGGCAGCTGGTTGTGTTGTCTGTTGGTCAGAAGTTCAGGTTGCGGGTGAGGAGGAGGCCCCTTGACTGTGCCATCCAGTGGGGAAGAGGGCCATTCATTGTGCCACTGTTGCGGGATGCAGGGATTTCGAATGTGTGGTCTGGTGAGGGGGGGTTCAATGCGGCCGACTGTGCCATCACTACCACTATCCTATACTATGTCACAGGTGCTCCCGCAATCCATGTCCTGGATCTCCATGGAGCAGTTTTTCCCCCGCCGGCCTGAACTCACCGCTCCTGCTCCAGTCCCGGCTAGGCCCGTGCCAGCACTCGAAGATTTAAAGAGCCAGGGCACCGCTACTCTCATCACTCCCCGCCGGATCTTTCCCCGCCGGATCTTTGCGCTCTTTAACCCTAGAAAAAAGCTTCTCAGTGTGTTCCTGCATTCCTAGTCCTTCTTCCTGTTTCCAGTGCTCCTCAGTGTCGGTATCTGCACTCCTATACAAGTTTCTGCTTTCCTAGACTCTAGCTCTGCGGGGGAACTTTATGGATGCTGCTCTGGTCTCTCGGCATCGCATTCCAGTAGTTCTTCTCGAGAAACCCCTAGCCATATCTTCTGTCAGTGGACAAGTCTTGTTTGATCTGGCTGGTACTGCACTGAGCCCATCTCTCTTTAAATTGGAGCTCTTCAAAAAGTAAGACTGTTCTTCGATGTCCTGCCGTGCTCCACATCATCTCTTCTCCTGGGTCTTCCATGGCTGCAACTTTGCGCCCCGGTCCTTGACTGGAAGACTGGGAAGGTTCTGCTTTGGGGATCAGAATGCCACTCACACTGCATGGTGACACTTCTATCTGTCCGGACTTCTTCTGTCTCCCAAGTCTCTGGAGGGTCTGCCAGCATGCTACCGGGACTTTGCCGCTGTTTTTTCCAAAAAAACAGGCAGAGACTTTGCCACTGCATCGTCCCTATGATTGCCCAGTGGACCTGCTGCCTGGGACCTCCCCTCCTAGAGGTCGTGTCTACCCTCGTTCTATCCCTGAGAAAGCTGCCATGTCTGTGTACATCAAGGATAACCTGCAAAGGGGTTTCATACACAAGTTCTCCTCCCCGGCTGGTGCAGGGTTATTTTTTGTCAAAAGAAGGACGGCTCTCTGCGTCCCTGCATAGATTATCGTGGGCTGAACACGGTCACGGTTAAAAAACCCTGCCGGTTATTACAGAGGTCTTCGACCGTCTGCGCGGTTATAAAGTGTTCTCCAAGCTGGATCTTCATCGGGCCTACAACCCTGTCCGGATCCGCAAGGGAGACGATTGGAAGACGGCGTTTAACACCTGTGATGGACACTTTGAATATTTAGTGATGCCATTCGGATTCTGTGATTCTCCAGCTGTCTTTCAGGAGTTTGTGAATGACATTTTCAGGGACCTTCTGTATAATTGTGTCGTGGTCTACCTGGAAGACATCTTGGTGTATTCTCCAGACCTCAAGACCCATCAATCATACGTACATCAAGTTCTTGGCCGGCTACGGGCTAATCATCTCTATGCCAAGCTTGAAAAATGCTGACCTGTGAGCTTGCATCTCTGCCGCCAGCCCTGACTAGGTGCCTGTGCCTGTACCTGACTGCAAGCCTGAACGCTGATTCTGTACCTCGACCTTGGCTGCCACCGGGGGCTAGTCGCACCTGTGGAACGACCTGGTGGCACCCTGCCACAAGCAAGACCATCCCACTTTGCGGCGGGCTCTGGTGAAGACCAGGTGCCACTCAGCTGTACACAGGTCAAAAGCACCCCCGGCTAAAATAAAAATGTCTGCTAGATTTTCAAAATGGCTTCTGTTTGGTTCTCTTGGTCCAAGATGGCCGCTGTAGAGGAATAGATCATTAACAAAATATTATAGGCATGGAATTCATCAAAGATATAACACTATGCATTATTCAAAGGATTACACTCTATCCACATTTTATATTCTTAATTAATTTACAAAGCTAGGTATAAATCACTTTAATAATGATCCGCATGGCAATGTGAAAAAACACAATATATATTAACTATAATGCATAGCTTATTTATCCATTTTTTTCCATAGATAATTATCACCCATTAGCCAAAAAAAGGATGAGTGTTTGATCTATACATATACCTGCTAAACACATTTTCCCTTTTTTTTCAGGTCATGTGGCTGCTTCACTAATTTAAAGTGAGTGTGTTTTTGACCCCCACCCCTGGCTCTTATGTCACTGTTTCTCATATCGTCCCTCCCTTCAGAGAGGTACTGGCTGAGTCTGGGTTTTTTTGAAACCCCATAAGTTTTGATTGGAAGATGGAACAATTATGCCATTACTTCCAATCACCAGGGCGCCTCGCTACCTTTCACCCCATACCAAACTTGGGGTGTCTAAGCCGAACAGGTGTGTTCTGCCATCTGCTGAGTTCCCTTGCATATGGGCTTTTGATGATCGGGCCATGAGGGTATCTAGATCCTATAACTCTCCTCTCTAACTGGGGACCAATAGTTATGAATTATGCCCCAGTTATGGACAGCTATGATATTTCTTTGTCTCTCACAGTTTCCTTTGATCTCTTTATCCCCAGAGATGAGCTAGCAGAGGTGTGAATTTTTGCACTTGGGGTAAAAAAGCTCCCTCCAACCTTTTGTAATCAAGGAATCTCCAGGAGATTAACCCCAAGAAGACACAAAGAAAAGAGAAAAAAAAACAACAAATGTACAGTTTGAATCTATATGCCAATTTCAAGTCCTAATCTTGAGAGAGAGTCCAAAACTCATGACCTGTCTTTGGGATTTAGGGAAAGGAATTTCCCATTTTCTAATGAGGCAAACAAGTCTATTGAAGGGACCTCCCATCTCTGTACTATTTGTAGGAAGACTTCCATGTTTCTATTCCACCTATTCAGGTTTTCAGGATAAAGGACTGGAGGACTCTCAAATGGCTTTGGCACCAAGCAACGCACTGGACACATGAGGTCATAAGGCCCACGACTGGATTCTTAATTTCGTGTCGAGTAAAACACCAGAGAACACTCTGGACTGTGAAGAGACAAGACCAGATTTTTGATAATTTATTATCCATTTTAAGAACCCCAGGAAATCTAAATGTTTTCACAGATTAGACTGAGGTTCTCTTACCAAGTCTGCTATGATGAAGAAGTCTATATTTTTTAAACAACTTTGTTTCTTTGGGCATATCCATTATTATACATTATATATTTTTACCAATCTCATTTATGGAGCCATTGTAAGTCTCTCATTGCTAATACTGCGCAGTAACACATTAAATAGCACAGCAATACCATATATATAATGTGTGCTGTGAGAAGAATGCAGTTCTATGAGTTCTACTAACAGCATTCTACATTGGGGTATTACACATTTTGTAATCACATAGCTCCCAACCGTCCTGGATTCAGCGGGACAGTCACGGAATGTTAGCATTGTCTCACCGTCCTGGATGGTTGGGAGATTGGTTCAGAAAGATGCAGGAACATATCGGGACAACCTGCTCCTGGTCCCGACACGCCAAGCTACAAAGCAGGGAACTAGGAGGCAGGATCAGAAGCTTCTGCTACATCCTACAAAGTGGTGTCTTCAGCAGGGCCTCTGCTAAAGAGACAATCATGAATAAGAGTGGGGAACACCAGGATTATAACTACTATGGAGCCTGCAAATCCAGTCTGGAACGTTGCCTGTCCAGCAGGAAACTTACATAAACCAGATCATCTGTAGCTCCTGCTCCCTTTAGTTGTCAGGAGGAGGAAGAGCTGTGCTACATGGTCTGAATCGGCACTGGAAGGGCCCTTCAGGTGCACATTTTTTGTCGGACACAGAGCAGCCGCGACACAAAACTGGCGCAGACACTTGTAAATACATGTGCCAGCCGTTTACACAATGGGGGTCATTTACTAAGGGCCCGATTTGCGTTTTACCGACGTGTTACCCGAATATTTCCGATTTACGCCGATTTTCCCTGAATTGCCCCGGGTTTTTTAGCACACGCGATCGGATTTTGGCGCATCGACGCTGGCATGCACGCAACGGAAATCGGGGGGGGGGGCGTGGCTGAACGAAAACC
The DNA here is from genome assembly GCF_040894005.1 of Engystomops pustulosus. NCBI lineage: Eukaryota > Metazoa > Chordata > Amphibia > Anura > Leptodactylidae > Engystomops > Engystomops pustulosus. Next base: position 11,937,829 of record NC_092412.1, on the reverse strand, counting down.
CGACGGATTCGGAAATATCGCCGCATTTAAAAAACAAAAACTGTCGCGGAGCTTGCACTTACCTTCACCAGGAATAGGCCGGTGTACTTGAGTGCGTTCCGATGCTCTTCAGCGCAGCAGTGCCACCTTGTGGACGTCGGAGGAACTACCTTAATGAATCCCGGCCCGACCCGAATCCACTGCAGAGAACGCGCTACTGGATCGCGAATGGACCGGGTAAGTAAATCTGCCCCAATATTTTAAGTCCAAAGTCAGACAGAAAACTGGTGCAGCCGAATAGTAAATGTGGCCCTATTTGTTTTTGTGTTTATATCCAGCAGGTATTAGTGTTAAAGCGGTATTCCTTCCAGGTAGACAAGTTTCTTATATGTACTAAGGATAACAAAATAACACATTCTCTAATTCACTGTTATTAACAAAAATACAACATTTCACAGATATAATTCCAATCTGTCTCTACCAGTCCTGCTGACTGACTTAGGGTTGAGTGGCCGCTATCTTGGATTTCTGTGCAAGATCGTTCAGATGACATTTCTGTCTGTCTCTGCTGTGAGCCAATCACTGATTACTTCCTGCCAGGACAGAGTAGAGAGAGAGGTTGCCAACTTCAAGCTACAAGGAGATAAGTGATCCAAATCTGCAGCGATGTCTTTAGACGCTGACACAGTTTTCTACTGCTCCCGCGCAGAGACACCCGGGGACCCCAGGGAGATGCGGTTCGTTTTTCCGATCCCGGGTGTTAGTGCCGGGTCTGGGCTGTGATATCACAGCCCGGCACTATACTGACCCGATGTCCTGAAATCTTCTTCTGACGCGCCGCCGTAGAAAGGCGTACGCGTCAGAAGAAGTACCCTTAATGACCGCCGTAAAAACCCGATAGGGCGGTCATCAAGGGGTTAATAATGTTCATTTTGAGTGAGTTTGAAAATTAAAAAAAGTACTATAAATTACAAACAAAATCCCACTTTAACCCCAAATAAAAATAAAAATGAAAAAAAATGTGTAACCCATTCCCCACGTCGGGTCAGAGTGCATCGATCGCCAAGGGAAAAGTTGCCGGTGGCTTAAAAAAGATGGTGGCCCGTGGCATCATCAGGGAGCTCTGATTGGTCGCCATGACAGCCTCGGGTCTTCCGTCTCTTTCTGTCTCGTTTTAACCCAATCATTACAATGTGAGATTAGAACATTTTAATGAATGAGGAGGAAAATCCACATATACAGGCGGTCCCCTACTTAAGAACACTCGACTTACATACAACCCCTAGTTACAAACGGAGCTCTGGATGTTGGTAACTTACTGTACTTTAGCCTTAGGCTACAATAAGCAGCTGTAACAGTTATCACAGGTGTCTGTAATGAAGCTTTATTGTTAATCCTGGTTCTTATGACAACACAACATTTTTAAAATCCAATTGTCACAGAAGCCAAAAAATTTTGGCTGGGGTTACAATGATAAAATATACAGTTCCGACTTACATACAAATTCGACTTATGAACAAACCTACAGAACATATCTTGTACGTAACCCAGCCACTGCCTGTACTGCCACACTGTAGAATGACAGTACATGATAGGATCAATCAGACAACCTAGGGTTAAAGTGCCCTAGAGGGTCTGAAAAATATTAAAAATAAAAATTAGTAAAAAAAGAAAATTATAACAAAAAAACCCCTAAAAATCACCCCCCTTTCCTTAGAACTGATATAAACAATAAAAATCCTAAACACATTAGACATTGCGGTGTCTGAAAATGTCTGATCTATCAAAATAAAATACAGTTTTTTCACTGCATTTAACCCCGTAACGGAAAATCTTTTTTGCGATTTTGTAAAATATAAAAAATTCTATAGAAAGTGATTGAAAGGTCGTACAGTCCTAAAAATAGTAGTATTGAAAATGTCATCAAGTCACACAAAATGACACCACCCACAGCTCCGTGCACCAAAGTATAAAAAACAGTTATCAGCGCCAGAAGTAGGCAAAATCAATAAAATTTTTGTAAATGTATGAAAACATTATAAAACCTATACAAATATGTTATCTCCATGATCGCACTGTCCCAAAGAATAAAGCAGACCTGTCATTTGGGGCGCACAGTGAAAGGCGTAAAATCTATGGCCATAAGAAAACGCTGCAAATACGTTTTTTCAACATTTTTACTGCATTTGGATTTTTTTCTGCTTCCCAGTACACTGCATAGCATATTAAATAATGCCACTATGAAGTGCAATTTGAAAACAAGCCCTCTGTACATGGCAAAATAAAAAAGTTGTAGATTTTTAAAGGTGGGGAGTGAAAACCGGAAATGAAAAAAACAAAAAAGGGCCAGGTCATTAAGGGGTTAAACTTTTATTACCTTTTTAATTATCTCTTAGTGTCCCGAAAAAAATACACTGCTAAAATTTTAAGGTAGTGCAACACCCTCGCCGATGCAATGGCGAGGTAGTGTTTGCGAATACGTCCCACCTGCATGTAGAATAACATTACACTACATGGTCCTTATAGGATCAAGGGGAAATTGCAGTGGTTAATCCTGCCTGGCAAGGCAGAAGTTAATTTGTGATGTAATTATGTCAACCAATGTCTGTGTTACATCCTGTCCCTGTAAGCTGAGATGTGATTGGAGGAGCAGCCACCACCTGACCAGGAGGGGGAAGTAATAAAACCCCCTGGCCAGGAATGTTCTGGAGCTTTTTTAGCCAGGTCTCAGATTCTAGAGAGGTTCCAGTGTAGGAGAATCCTAGAGATCAGTGAGTGAGTGAGTAATCTCTGTCTAGCCCATACCAGAGCAGGAAGAGCCTAGCCCCTGCCTCTGAAGAGTGGAGCAAGAAGACTAGAGTTAGTGTAGTGAGGAAAAGGGGTATCATCTTACCTTTAAAGGTGATACCTGAAGCCCTAAAGGACAAGCTGAAGCTTCCTACCAGGACACAGCTGCCTCCCAGCCTGCCCTCTACATCCAGGCTGGTGAACTATCTCCTGAGGCTCCCTCCAACTCACATCTCAGCACTCCATCTACTTGTTTAAAGGCACGTTGCTGCAGTTCCTGCCGGTTGAAATTAAAGAACTGTAAGTTGTTTTCTCCAACTTCTGTCTCCGTCTGGTCCCTGCTATACGGCTGCCTTCACCGCAGGCACCCTGTCCATCACCCAGAGACTCACACTCCGGACTCTAAAGGGTTGCCCCAGGGAGATCCGCTATAGCAGCCTCTCCCATATCATTTTCTTGCCAACACCACCCTGCTGGAGACCTGCCAGGCTGTAGGACAGCCCTCCGGTTCCCCTGTACCAAGCACCGTGACAATAGCGTGCTTAGGCCGCAACCGCCAGCCACTCCGGTACCGCGGGCCCCGGCTGTCTCCAGGCCTCCCCTGAAAGGTTAGGCCCCGGTGGGGGATGTTGCAAGTGGCGTCACGAACAGGATTGATACTTCTGTGCCTTATCACGGCATTAAAGACTTTCCTTTATTGAAAAGACTGTGCTGCCTAACCCTGCTGCCATCCGGGTTTAGGCCCAAGACTTTGTGAGTTTCTGGACTGAACTGTGTTAATGCTGCCACGTGCTGTCGAACTCCGCTCCAGCACTCAAGAGGTTAATCCTTGCAAGAACTGTACCAGCTCTGCTACATCCGGCGCTGCCGCGCCTGAAGAATTTACCTCAGAAACTGTGGCGCAGCAAGTAATTCCAGCCCGCCAAAACCTTCACTGGCGGGAAACCCAGATGACTCACAAAACTCCGCCCACACGCGAATGGCGCGAACCCCGCCTCCTGTGGCGCAGAAAAAATTAGAGCCCGCCACAGCTCTTGGCGGGAAGGACTTGGACTCCTCCCACTGGCTAGAGGCGGACTTCCTGCCCCGCCTGAGAGAAGCAGAGAACTCGAGTGGATTTTGGACAGCGAGGACAGCATCATGTGGGGTCCTCCGCCCTTCCCTCCTGTGGAGCGTCCTGAGTTCTATGAAGTGCTGGAGACTATGGTGGTGGTCTCTGCGCAGCCGGTCCGGAGGCCCTTTGCTGGGCACCGGCTGCATCGAGGACTGACCCGGGCATTCGTCACCCGGCAGTATGTCCAGACGGTGACGGAGTACCAAGTTCCACCCGGGCGGTTCCTCGTACCTATCCCGGTTACCATTCCGGTACCGCAGGCCCCCGTGGAGGCACCACGTGGGGAGGCCCCGACTCCTGTTGGGCCAGCGCCTGGGCCTACTGCGGCTGTGCCACCTGCTCCAAGGCCCACTGTCCCTGCTGTTCGGCCTGCTAGCCCTGCTGTGACGGTTCCCGATCCTCCGGCTGCTCCCGCTCCTGTTCCGGCACCTGCCCGACCATCACGGAGATCCGAGCCTGCACCGGAGCCACGAGCCCCAGCACCGGCACCTCCGCAGCCTCGAGGCCGAGGTGAGGCCGCCCGCCAGCGACTCCGGGACGCTGTCTCGGAGCAGCGACGCCGCGAGAAGGAGGCCCAACGCTACATGGCCGGCCGGTCTACAGCTGGAGCCTGGGTGGAAAAGAACCGCACCACCGGCATGGTCCGGTTCTTCGATAAGCAGCGTGGCTATGGCTTCGCCACCCAGGACTACACCGGACGGGAAGTATTTATACCCCGCCGGTCCGTCAAGAGGCCTGATCTGCCGGAGAGCCAGCACAACCTGAAGCCAGGCGAGTGCATTGAATTCTCCCTGCAAGAGGGGCCCCGAGGACCCTGGGCGGCTGGTGTGATCCGGATCCCCGACTTCCATGAGGACCGCTACTTCCCGTACGACGACTGGTATGAGGACGACGAGTGGCCGGAATCTCCGAACACTTCTTCCTCCTCGGCTGCGAGTCCCCGGGCGGTGACCCACGTGAATGCCCCATCCACGGTAATCGTGAGTACGGGTCCCATTGCCATCCATGGGCCGGGCATGATCCAGGGCGCCACCCCCACCGTCTCCCCTGCCGGGAGCATTGCCAGGTCCCGTGGCTCTTCTGTGGGACAAGACATCCCGGCTAGCGAACCTTGTCCGGAGGTTCCGTCTAGGCCCACATCTCCCCTTGCCGGTTACCAATGGGGTGATGACCCGGCCCCGGAAGAACCGGAGCTGGAGGGAGCTGCGGCGCTGCCGCAGGTCCCAGTTTATTTCTTTCTGGACCCCTCCGTGGTCCCTGGCTCAGTTGAGCCCCCGGCTGGAACAGCCGACACCCCGGGCGACAGCGCTCCTCCCCCTGAAGGTCCGGAGGATGTTGCTACACCTGCAGTACCCACTACTGCCACCGGGTGTCCCCAGCCGGCACCTACTCCCGCTGAGGATGCACAGGATTCCCTGCTGGAGCTGGATCCTGTCTCTGCTGAACCCAGCGATGCAGAGTAACCCCTGAAGGGCTGTAGCCCACTTCAGGTACTGTACATATTGTATATTTCTGTCCTTACCCTAAAGAGCCAGAGACTGTCCTGAGACTCTCATCCCTCTTTATCTCAGTCAAGAGACATACCTTGAACTGCTTATGGTCCTGTGCTATAATAGCACCCCTTCCTCTGCCACAGCAGAGATTCTTCAAAGGACTCTGTCCCTCTACATATAGAGGGGACCCTATGTTTCTTCAGTGCACTTTTGCCCACATCAAGGGCTGTACCCAGAGGATGGACTTTGTTACTAGAGACCTTCTGAGAGACTTTGGCCAACCTCAAGGAAAAGTTGCTACTTTATTTATTATCATTTTGCACTTAATGCCTTCCTTTTTAGGTACGGACATTATGCATGCACTTCTATGCCTTTCCTTTGCAGGAAAAGAGACATTTACTACCGTGCTACCCTGAGTAGCCTACCTACCTCTGTAACGTGATGTTATAAGATGTGTACCCATTGGGCTCTTAAGCCAATGTGAGTTTCTCTTATGTTTTGCACACTGTCGTATCTGCCAGTAGTATGCATTAACCCTTTTATAGGCTTTACAGGTTGTAGTGTGGCTGTGTCGGACCGTCTTTTTATGTAAAACACTGACCGCTACCTGATCCCTCAAACTGAGGTTTGCACATGGGGGTAGTCCGTAAACTGCGGGTCTTTAGGGGACCGGGGGTGTTACAGAGCTAGCACCTGGATGCCACCCATACATGGGTAAGGATGCCAGTCAGGAGGTACTCGTGTCGCATATGCTAACGCAATGCAGATAGACACCTTATATAGTTGCCGCCAGGGAAGAAGCGTTGACAGAACAAATATACAGGCCTTGGTGCAAGGAGTGGATTACAGGACATGACACCACACCTTTCCTACTGTACAGTTCGGTTTAATGGCGTCAGCGACCAACTGTCATACAGCTACATGTTTTGTCTTAGTCCGACACCAACCCAGGTGCCTGTCTCCAGGACCATGGGCGGTTTGTCCCTACACCTCACATAGCCTGCACTTCTCAGAAGTGTCCTTAGCCCCCTCTGTGCCCCAAAGCCATCTGTAGTCGAGCCGAGGGCGGCTCTTTCAATTGCCCCCGGGGTATGCAACACCCTCGCCGATGCAATGGCGAGGTAGTGTTTGCGAATACGTCCCACCTGCATGTAGAATAACATTACACTACATGGTCCTTATAGGATCAAGGGGAAATTGCAGTGGTTAATCCTGCCTGGCAAGGCAGAAGTTAATTTGTGATGTAATTATGTAAACCAATGTCTGTGTTACATCCTGTCCCTGTAAGCTGAGATGTGATTGGAGGAGCAGCCACCACCTGACCAGGAGGGGGAAGTAATAAAACCCCCTGGCCAGGAATGTTCTGGAGCTTTTTTAGCCAGGTCTCAGATTCTAGAGAGGTTCCAGTGTAGGAGAATCCTAGAGATCAGTGAGTGAGTGAGTAATCTCTGTCTAGCCCATACCAGAGCAGGAAGAGCCTAGCCCCTGCCTCTGAAGAGTGGAGCATCAGACCAGAGTTAGTGTAGTGAGGAAAAGGGGTATCATCTTACCTTTAAAGGTGATACCAGAAGCCCTACAGGACAAGCTGAAGCTTCCTATTAGGACACAGCTGCCTCCCAGCCTGCCCTCTACATCCAGGCTGGTGAACTATCTCCTGAGGCTCCCTCCAACTCACATCTCAGCACTCCATCTACTTGTTTAAAGGCACGTTGCTGCAGTTCCTGCCGGTTGAAATAAAAGAACTGTAAGTTGTTTTCTCCAACTTCTGTCTCCGTCTGGTCCCTGCTATACGGCTGCCTTCATCACCGGCACCCTGTCCATCACCCAGAGACTCACACTCCGGACACCAAAGGGTTGCCCCAGGGAGATCCGCTATAGCAGCCTCTCCCATATCATTTTCTTGCCAACACCACCCTGCTGGAGACCTGCCAGGCTGTAGGACAGCCCTCCGGTTCCCCTGTACCAAGCACCGTGACAATAGCGTGCTTAGGCCGCAACCGCCAGCCACTCCGGTACCGCGGGCCCCGGCTGTCTCCAGGCCTCCCCTGAAAGGTTAGGCCCCGGTGGGGGATGTTGCAGTAGCATGCCACAAAAAAAGTTATGGCCCTTAAACCGGTGCATATGAAAATTCACTAAAAATGCCCGGCCACAAGAGCCTTTTCAGGCCATGTCACTAAGGGGTTAAAAATTACTGAGGGCCGGGCTGGGGTGGGCTAGTTAAACATAACAAACATGTACTTACCTCCTCTGGCGTCGCCGATGTCCCGCGCGGCGGTCCCTTCGATCCGTGGCCCTGTTTGTTTACAGGGGCACAGAAGCCGCGCACAGGGAGCTTCCGGTCCGCGATGTGTCCGGCTCCTCCCATGCGTCCCTATCTCTCAGCGTTGTAAGCGCTGAGAGATGGTGCGCATGGGAGCTTCCGACCGGCAGGAAGCTCCCTGTGTGCCCCTGTATACAAACCGGCGCACAGAGGAGACGCACCGCGGCGCGGGATATCTTCTTTGATATATGCAGCTGAGATGAATAAACTGGGAGAAGATTTCCACATTCACTGATGAGACTGATGTGTCTAGGTTTGTTCTCTCTCTCCCGATTACGGGGCAGCCATGAAAGAGTTAATTTGAAAGTCACCCTGCAATGGGGGGTTTCAGCCTAAGATAAAAATAGCTAACAATCCCCAAAATAGTAAATTCTGAAATTACAGAAAACCGATATTCGATTTGTAAGCCGCGTGACATCAAAATACATTTTCCAGACATTTCAAAAATGATGAAAATGTAAAGCAGACGTATGGGAAATGTTATTCTGCAACTTATTTAGGTGGTAAATCTATCTGCCTGAAAAAGCAATTATTTAGAATTTTGAAAATGGCAAATTTTTCAAAAAAAATTATCACAAAACTTATCATCAAACATTTACCACTAAGGCCCCTTCCGCACTTGCGTTGCAGATCATGTCAGAGTCTGATCAGGGTTTGGTCAGTGAAGAATTGACATTTTGCATCAGATTCAATCAGTTTTCAGTCAGTCAGTCAGTGCACTTGTGTGTGCCTCAGAGTGCGATGCGTTTTTGATGAGTCTCCATAGACTTGTATGGTGCGTTTTTCACACGTGTGACTTGTAAAAGTAGAGCATGCCGAGATTTAAACGTGCGTTAAAAACATGCAAGTCTGAAAAAGCCTATTGATTACAAACAATGGGTCAGAGTGCAATGCAAGTTCTGTGCGTCAAAAGCATCTGCAGAACACGCACGTGAAAAACGCAAGTGCGGAAGGGGCCTAAATGAAGAACTACATGTGGGGAAAAACCATCTCAGAATCGCTGTGATAAGTAACAGTGTTCAAAAGTTATAACCATAAAAAGCGACACAAGTCAGAATCCAAAAAATGGGACTGAGCCTTAAGCTACAAAATGGCTGCGTCCTTAAGGGGTTAAAAGGAAATTGTGTCCCTTTTTCTCTTCATGAAATGTTGGGAAGTAAATCCCCATCACTCGTCCTAATCCTGCCCCGCCTACACTGATCACATGATCTATGACATCATCACAGGTCCTCCATCCACCACTTCTACCCTACAAGGGGCCCACCCCCTCAGTGACATCACACTCCCCGGGTCACACGACTAGTGCATACTGAGCAGGAGACGTGTGTGAGGTAGGGAGTGTTCTGCACTGAGGAGAGAAGAGGTAAGTGACCAGAGGGGGGACTACAACTCCCAGCATGCTCCAGGAGCTCACACACTATATGGAGGGACTACAACTCCCAGCATGCTGCAGGAGCGCACACACTGTATGGAGGGACTACGACCCCCAGCATGCTCCAGGAGCACACACACTATATGGAGGGACTACAACTCCCAGCATGCTCCAGGAGCTCACACACTATATGGAGGGACTACAACTCCCAGCATGCTGCAGGAGCGCACACACTGTATGGAGGGACTACGACCCCCAGCATGCTCCAGGAGCACACACACTATATGGAGGGACTACAACTCCCAGCATGCTCCAGGAGGGCACACACTATATGGAGGGACTACAACTCCCAGCAAGCACCAGGAGCACACACACTATATGGAGGGACTACAACTCCCAGCAAGCACCAGGAGCACACACACCATATGGAGGGACTACAACTCCCAGCATGCTCCAGGAGGGCACACACTATATGGAGGGACTACAACTCCCAGCATGCTCCAAGAGCACATACACTATATGGAGGGACTACAACTCCCAGCATGCTCCAGGAGCACACACACTATATGGAGGGACTACAACTCCCAGCATGCTCCAAGAGCACATACACTATATGGAGGGACTACAACTCCCAGCATGCTCCAAGAGCACATACACTATATGGAGGGACTACAACTCCCAGCATGCTCCAAGAGCACATACACTATATGGAGGGACTACAACTCCCAGCATGCTCCAAGAGCACATACACTATATGGAGGGACTACAACTCCCAGCATGCTCCAAGAGCACATACACTATATGGAGGGACTACAACTCCCAGCATGCTCCAGGAGCACACACACTATATGGAGGGACTACAACTCCCAGCATGCTCCAAGAGCACATACACTATATGGAGGGACTACAACTCCCAGCATGCTCCAGGAGCGCACACACTATATGGAGGGACTACAACTCCCAGCATGCTCCAGCAGCACACACTATATGGAGGGACTACAACTCCCAGCATGCTCCAAGAGCACATACACTATATGGAGGGACTACAACTCCCAGCATGCTCCAAGAGCACATACACTATATGGAGGGACTACAACTCCCAGCATGCTCCTGGAGCACACACACTATATGGAGGGACTACAACTCCCAGCATGCTCCAAGAGCACATACACTATATGGAGGGACTACAACTCCCAGCATGCTCCAGGAGGGCACACACTATATGGAGGGACTACAACTCCCAGCATGCTCCAAGAGCACACACACTATATGGAGGGACTACAACTCCCAGCATGCTCCAGGAGCACACACACTATATGGAGGGACTACAACTCCCAGCATGCTCCAAGAGCACATACACTATATGGAGGGACTACAACTCCCAGCATGCTCCAAGAGCACATACACTATATGGAGGGACTACAACTCCCAGCATGCTCCAGGAGGGCACACACTGTATGGAGGGACTACAACTCCCAGCATGCTCCAGGAGCGCACTGTCAGGGATTTTTATGCAGGGCCCCAACAGCCCTCTTGACTTTTGTAAGGTGAGTCCTAATTAACCCTTTGAGGGAGGATGAGATAGCTGCCGGCAGCGAGCTGACAGAGTAAATGCAAGACACAGTCGGTCTTCCGATGCACTCAAATCACACTGTTTATTTCAAACAGATACCGCTATATTATAACACATAGAGATCAGCATTTGGGATGTTGATAAGGCACTTAGATTCTATTGGCCATTATGTTTTTGTACCAGCACATTCTGGGAGAAATGACCAGGCCTTGTTTACAGCCATGCTTATCTACACAATGGCTCCTAGAAGCTTCTTCATAACCAAAATAAATAACAAGAATACAGAGGCCCGAAGGACGGTAAGAAATGCCAAGGATATTGTGAAAAAGGCAAACAACAGTTTAAATGAGATAAATAGCTGAATTAAAACATTTAACTCTATAGGTTCTAAAAGGGAAGCATACCCCCCCCCCCCCAAGGTGGCCGCTGTATCTAAGATGGCGGACAGTAGTCAAGATGGCGTCTGAAACCAGTGCGACCTCCTTAACAATTCCCCCCTTTGAGCTTTGCTGGCCTGTAACTCCATCCTGAGCAACCTCCTCAAGCTCCAGGTACCCACAGGTAGGCTAAGCCCGTACCTGCTGGACTAGTTACCTCTTCACCAGATCCCCTGGAGGCCAGTCACTCAGGGGTTACAGGTCTGCACACTCACATCACATCACTGAGTCCCCATAGTTCATAGGTCTGTACACAGGCAGCATCATCCTCCGCTCCGGGCACTTCTCCTGTCGTGGTTCTTACCGCTTGGACGGCCATCTGGGACATGGTGGACTTGATGAGGGGGACCACACAGCACGCAATAAGTGACGAGAGCAAAATCACAATCCCCAATATCACCCCCACTTACAGGAAACCCTTCCAATCCCCCAACTACAAAGTGAAGGACAAAGTGTCCCTCCCAGAGTTTCTCTTGAGTTCCCTGGACAGTCCTTCAATCTTTTCACAAGCATGGGTAATGGATCCATAGGGGGCGATGTCATCTGGGATATATATGCGACAGGCCACTCCCACCATCTTACAGACTCCTCCCTTCTCAGCAAGGATCATGTCCAAAGCCATGCGGTTCTGGGAAGCATCTCGGATATAATTCACAAATCTCTGTTGATTACAATAAAACCAGTTATAACCCAACCAACATCTTTACTCATAGCTCTCTGGGGAATAATGGACTCTAGACCTGCCCATGTCTGATTGTGGGCCTTGTACTCATCTGGGACCCCCCTTGGCGCTCCCACTGTATCTATATAAACATTGTCATCTAGGTGCTTCTCTCAGACCTTCAGAATCCTTTGGGATTCTCTACCTTTTCTTATGTGTCTGATCAAACTTATCCCTGGGGATCACGAGGAAGGAATACACAAGTTTTATCACCGTGCACTCACCTTCCCAGCCTCTAGGCCTGACCTGACTCTCCTATCCCCACAAATCCTGTACACATCAGACACTGCTAATACAGGGTTACCTGTGCTGTCAATGTTAAAGAAGGTCATTGTCTTATTGCACCAACCGTAGGTAAAGTCTCCTACCTGGGGGCATCCTGGTCAGCCCTATAGATACAGTGATAGTCATGGTTGGGGTGTCCCTGAGCATACAGTCAGTCAGAAGAGACCAGCTAGCAAGAAGTATAAGTAAGCATGGAATAGAAAGCGTGGCAGCGTGCTGACTTCCCTCTAGCTTCACAGACGTGGCACTGGTCAGCAGGACTTGGAAAGGACCATTGTAGTGAGGCTCCAGACTCTCTCCCTGGTGTCTCTTTACCACCACGTAGTCTCCAGGCTTCAGGTTATGCGTCCTGAGGTCTGTGTCTGCATCTGAAAAAGGAATCCGGAACACTTTTGCGGACCTTTTCCAAGGCCTGGCTCAACTGTGTGGCATGTTCCACCTGGTTTCCTGCCATCAGCTATAGGGTCTGTGGGAAGTAGGGGCCTTGCCTGGGTGCACAGCCAAAAAGTACTTCAAAGGGGGGGACAATCCCATCTTTCTGGTGGGTGTGGTCCTAACTGAATGGTGGGCAGCAGGAAAGCACTCGTGCCATGGTTTCCCTGTGTCTTCCATGGCCTCCCGGATCTCTAACTTAAGAGTGCCATATAAAGTATCTCTAACGCACCACCAACTTGGGAAGGGTATGGGGTGTGCAGGGTCTGTTCTATACCCAGGAGGGACAAGGTTTCAGGTCTTTACCTGTCCAGTGAAGTGGGTTCTGCGACCGGACTCTATGGTCTCTGGGAGTCCAAACCTGCAGAAAAATCTCACTCACCACCTTCTTGGCTGCGGCTCTGGCAGTAGCCTTGGTCATGGGAGAAGCTTCTGGCCACCCTGGAAAGAGATCAATGCACACAAGCACGTACTCCTACGCACCACTTTTCGTAGCTGGATAAAATCCATCTGCAGTCTTTGGAAGGGATACAGCAGCTTGGGTGTCACCTTCCGTGGGGTCTTTACCACCTTACCCGGGTTGTGGCGGGCACAGACTATAAAAGCTTTCACTAGTCTAGTGACAGGGGTAGTAATGCCCGGGCAAACCACTTGCAGTTTATGAGCACTAGCATGGCCATTTTGTATGTGTGTGTGTGTGTGTCCGTGGGTTACTTGACTTACTGTCGGGTGCAGGGCTCTGGGCAGGCACACCCTCTCTCCCAGCATCCAGGTCTCATCGGCATCTGGGCTCCAGCTTTCCTCCACTCTTCCTTCACTTCTGATGACACTCGGGCCACCAGGGACTGGAACACCTGTGGAACAAACTTTTAGCTCAGAACTCACGGCTGAGACTTCAGGACAGTCTCCGGGCTCCATCTGTGCAGCTGCCTTTGCCATCCCGTCAGCCACATACTTGCCCTTGGCTTGTGGAGTTACCAAATTGTGTGTGCTTTTACTTTTATTATCCTCACCTCTTGTGGAAGTAAGAGAGCATCCATGAGCTCTTTAACCAGCGTGCCATGCTTAAAGGGGGTCCCTGCAGAGGTGAGGAAATCTCTAGCCTTCCATAAGGGTTCATAGTCGTGTTTAGACCCCAGGACTATACCTTGAGTATAGATGTTTGCCCTTTTACCTTCCACCAGCTGTAGCGCTTCCCTGAGTGCCGTCACTTCACCTCCTGCGCTGACCTGTGTGGAGGGAGTGGTTCTGCTTGTACTACCTCATGTGCGCCACTGACCACTGTATATCCAGCATAGAACCGTCTGTCTTCTCCTGCAGACCTGGAGCCATCTATGAGAAAGAACTCAACATCTGCATTAATCACCCTTCTCTCCCCCCCCCCCCTCTCTGAATCCTGGAAGACTGGTGACAGAATGAAGGATTCAGAGCTGTGCACCTTATGAGTGTGCCCTGAGGCATCAGGAGTGCACACTGGAGTCTGAGTTGTCTGGCCTTTGCTCAGATGCTTGGGCTGTACTTGGGTGAGGACACTGTGCAAGGTATGTGGGGTTTGCACTGTAACTGAGTGATCTAGGGTCTCTTAGGATAACTCACTGGCCTTGCTGAGCAGATTGCTGGCTGCAGCTACTAACACATGAGGGGCTCCCCACACGACTGAGTCTAACCGGGCCTAAGAGTAGGTCACTGGGGAGGCCACCACGTTCCTGGGCTAAGACACCTGTCTCCTAGATACTCCGTGCAAAATAAAATAAAAGGTCTTATCCAATAGGATGTGCCTAGGGCCAGGGAAGACAGGATTTGCCAGCTTTCTTTCCTCTATCAGGTATCTGCCTGTGGCTGAGAAGCGGTGGCCTAGGAAGACCACCTTCTCCTGGCAGTACTGGAGTTTGTCTCAGGAAACTTTGCAACCCTTCTGGAACAGAAAACACATAAGGTCAATAAATGCATCCTGGCAAACAAAAACAGTAGGTCCTCCGCATACTGAAAAGGAGAACATCCAGTAAGGGGCAGTCTGCCAGTCTACTCCCTGTAGGGCCGTGGGGTATTGGCTGGGTGAGCTTTACCCCCCTTGTGGGAATCTACATCAGATATACTGGAATACTACACTGGTAAAGGCAAATAGGTACTGGCAATCTTCATGTAGGGGCACAGAGAGGAAAACATTTGCCAAATCAATAACAGTCAATAATATGTCACTCTCAGGGACTGCTGCCAGTTTGGGCTAGGGACCACTGGACTTCAGTACACTCATTGGCAGCTTAGAGGTCATGGACCATGCTACATGTATCCGGCTGTTCTTTCTGAGTCTTTTCTTGACCAGGAATGGGCTAAAATCATCATCGGACTAGCAGGGGAGAGTTCTACAATGAAAGGTGATAACTCTGTTTGGGGGGGCCGTTCAGGAGGGGGACTGTTCTCGCTAACATCCTTGTCCGTAACCACCCCTTGTCCTGCCCTGTGGGGGCCGTCTCCGCCACTCACTACAGTAATGTCTCCTCCCCGCAACGCCCACTTGGGTTGGTCGGTTGAGACTTCCGGAGATGTTGTCAATCTCACTTCGGCGGGGTCTGTGAAACCTCCTCTATTCCCTCTTTACGTCAATGTGTCAGAGTCCCTCCACCACATCTCCAGCCCAGTGTTCTGTGCTACCTATAAAGTTCTGGCCAGACTCCAATGTCTCAATAAAATCCAGGTACACTTAAGATGGTTTTTAATCAAAAAGGAACAAAAGTCAGTCATAGGCTCTGTAATACAGTTGGGGGGCTCATTCTTTCTTAGTCTGTTCATGGGTTACACAGGAGGACATCACATCATACTGTATTCTTGTTCCACAATCAAATAAATTCCTTCAAGTCTTTTTTAAATTGTCAGGGAGAAGTCTAAACGCAGCGATCTGCCCCTCCCAAATGTAAATGTTCTCACTAGCCTGTAAACCACGAGATAACAGAACACAGATTCCAAGCAACTCAGTATGGAGAAATTCAGTTTTCCGTGAACATCAAGGTCACTATCGTCTCTCTCGTAGATAAGACAGACACAGCACATGTCAGTTCTTCACAAAACAAAACGCAGCTCCAACAGCCCCCACCCTCTTGTTAACCCCTTAAATGCCAGAAAGCAGGTACCGGAGACATTGTAACACTTTTTATAGTAATTTTTCTCTAATAATACTCAAACAAACAACATCCCTCACTCCAAGACCCCTAGCAGACGTCCGAAAAGGTGAACAAAAATCACCAGCCGGCATTTTTTCAAACGTGTGGCAGGACGCCCCAAGCATGGTCAGCTGTTATCCTACAAAGCCCCACAACAGCTTTTATGGTTGCCAACAGCAATCAACTTTCATCGACTTGAAGGGAATATAACTTAAAATGGCCGCCACTGAAAAATAAACTGACTTAAGATGGCCGCCACTGAAGAATGGTAGGGCGTGTCATCTTCTCTAACCACCAGCTACAGGGGTGGAGTCTGGGTTACAGGGGCCATTTTTCACTCCAAGGAAAATATAATTAAATCTCTTTTTCCTCAAATTCTTTCCACATCAAAAACTTTGAAATGTCCCTTATCGCCTGTCTCTTTCTTCATTGGGCACTCTGAAGGATTCCTGTCACTCTGTCCTGGTCCGTCCATCAGTAAGAGGCTCTAAGTGTCTGTTTTGCAAATCTGATCACTTGTACAATCATCAAATCATCTGACACATCCCAAAACCTTCAAACCTTCAATACTTTTTACTTCAAACCCAAAACTACCAGCCCTTATGTCCGATCATGTCAACTTGCACTTTTCCATCATTCCTACTGAACTCAACAACCTTCTGTCTCTGTGCATCTTTCCCCTTCATGTGGGACACAATCTTCCTTCTTGCCTATGTCTGCAATGCAACGCACTTGGCTCAATTCCAATTCACTCTGCTGTGCTCTCTGTATCTACAACTACGATACCGTTACAGGGACACATCCCCAAAGATTCAGCGGATGCCAACATCTCGATTTATTGACAAACAAAGAAACTAGCTACCAGAGAATATCTCACAAAGGACGCTACACCAAGCCACTGCCTGACTAGACTGACTCTATACCAAGTCACTGTCTTCCAGAGACTAAAACATGCTGCTGTCCTCCACTAGTTCTCACAGCCACACGAGACCGCTCAGACTCCCGAAGAAAGTCTAGCGCTCACCTGATCAGGGCGGGTCTCCGCAATCTGAACTCTGTCACAATCTATGGGAAAAACCAGTCCCAAACAAACAGTATCCCAGACACTATGATAATCCGACTACCACAACAGAATATCTACCACTCTAGCATTGCAGACATCTAAGGGTTACTACTTCCCGTCTCACTGGTTCAGCTAACATCACAGACTGTCTGACCATCCGTCAGTCTCTGTCCAGTCTCTGTCCAGACTCTGTCCATCACCTTACAAAGTGGTTCTTTGCCAAAAACTCTGAGCTTAGGTTACAGTGAACAACAGTGGCAAATACATAACACAGAGACAGTCTTAGGCTAAATTCACACTGCCGTGAGCCCGCCGCACCGTAGTACGGCGGGCACATGGCAGCGCGGGGAGAGGAGGAGGAGGTGAGCGCAGCTCACCCCCGCCCCTCTCCATATAAAGTAATGGCGCACGGCGCCGTAATACGGGAAAAGATAGGACATGTCCTATCTTTCCCCGGGCTACGGAGCGGTACGGTGCCGCACGTGTGCTGCACCGTACCGCTCCCGTACAGGGCTGTGAGCCCATAGAAGTGTATGGGGGACGTATATCGGCCGCATATACGTCGGCCGTATATACGTCCCCCATACTGTAGTGTGAATGTAGCCTTACCCGGTCCGTCCAACCAGTGAACCAGAAGTGACAGAAGGTAGACAAGGTAAGCCCACCCAGGGGAAGATGAACATATGTTGTTGTTGGATGGAATTGAAGGTAAGTCTACATGAACATATGTTCAAGTCCCATCTTCCCCTCGAGTCCCGTGCGACACTTTCACCTACTGCGCATGCGCCTAGTTTCACTTCTCTCCCCGCGCGCATATAAGCTCCCCCAAACAACACGTCACGCACACTACAAGCGTGGCGCGTCAGGCAAGCTACTCCCAACACAGTAAGTATCTTTCTGCCATCCACTAACGTTCCCATTTCCTTCCCGTTTTAACGTATCCTCATTTCCATTCTATTCAGCTCCGAAAAAACTCTAAGTAGCCACTTGACGGCACTCCGCTTATCTACAAAGCCCTAAAGGTAATCCATCATCTATTTACCCCCTTACATTCCTCCACATTTCTCCACCAATCCTCAGCTAATCACAGGATGCATTTCTTCACATGCATGACACCTCACACCAGGATTTATACTGTTATGTACAGCATAGACATTTCTTATTTATATTAACTAATTTATCAATTCATTTATCTACTATCTACAGACCGTTTTTTATTAAAAACTAAATCATGTTGTTATTTTTTATGCTAATCCAGTAATATTTTAATTGTAACTAATCATGCTAACTGTGTGTGTATAAACATTCAATTGTTTGTGTATGTATACCACCATCCACACACCTGCACAAACATTAACGCAATTTTTACTAATTTTTATTTATTTACGTACTGATTTAATTTTATTGTACTAATTTTATATAGCATTTGTTTACGGACCTGATGAAGGGGGTGGACCACCCCCGAAACGCGTAGTCCAATACCTATACAAATAAAAGAGTGTTCTATCTAAAGAAAATCTGTGTCGTATCAACTACTCACCGGACAGCGCGTCTTACTACAACCCGGTTTTTTGTACCTACTATTGATGTGTGATTCCCCTACACATAGAACCGGCTCCTCCCACATCTCATTATATTCTATAATTCTATTATATTAATGTTTCTTCTCCATGTGGGGTCCAGTATGTGCTATTAGTGAGGAGCGGCACAGTCCAGCGCCATCACTCCTCCCTCAGTCCAGTGACCTCCCCTCCAGTGTCTGGAGAATCCCCATCTGGCACATCACACATGTCATGGACACAATTGCTTCATATAGAGTTTGCTCTTAGTTCTTCTCATGTTTCCTCAGGTTCTATAGATCCAGGACTCCCAGAGGTTTCTCCTAAAGATGATCCTTTCCATCAATGATCCACCAGGGATCCGGGAGAAGGACAGAGAGCAGATGGCGGCCAGGATCCTGGAGCTCACCCTGGAGATGATCTCCTTGATAACCGGAGAGGTGAGAGTCTCCCAGGACACGGCTCTTATCTCTAGGAATAACAGCGGGAAATGACTGGAGAGGTGAAGGATTCTTAGGATCTATGTAGTGATCAGTGTCTCCCCATACACAGGATTACACAGTAGTGAAGAAGTCGTCTGGTGAGTGTGTGACCCCCCGTGTGTCAGGAGGATGGACCCAGAGCCCCATCACCGAGCCTCCACCTCATTCACTGATACATGAGCAGAAGATCCTAGAACTTACCTCCAGGATCACTGAGCTGCTGAGCGGAGAGGTGAGCTCTGCCGGGAATGCTGGGACATTGTACAATAACACAAGGGAGGGGTCTGGGTGATGACTGTGTCATTGTGGGTGTCAGGTTCCTATAAGGTGTCAGGACGTCACTGTCTATTTCTCCATGGAGGAGTGGGAGTATATAGAAGGACACAAGGACCAGTACAAGGACATCATGATGGAGGACCACCAGCCCCTCACATCACCAGGTAAGAGGAGACCTTCCTGATTATAGAGGACAGAGCAGGTGTGAGGTCACCTCCTTCATCATCTCATCATCACATATAGACAATGTATCAGTCACTGTGTATATTTCCTATAGATGGATCCAGTCAGAGAAATCCACCAGAGAGATGTCCCAGTCCTGGAGATTCCCGAGATATTACACAGGAACCAGAGAGATGTCCCAGTCCTGGAGATTCCCGAGATATTAAAGAGGAACCAGAGAGATGTCCCAGTCCTGGAGATTCCCGGGATATTACACAGGAACCAGAGAGATGTCGCAGTCCTGGAGATTCCCGGGATATCAAAGAGGAACCAGAGAGACGTCCCAGTCCTGGAGATTCCCGAGATATCAAAGAGGAACCAGAGAGATGTCACAGTCCCCAATATTTCCATGATGTAAAAGAGGAACCGGAGGAGAACGTCCCACTGGATCATCAGGTAGATGGAGCTGAGGTTCCTGTAAATCCTCTATAGATGGATGTAATGAAGCTACTTACCTTCTCCAGCAGCAGTGGGTGGAGGGTCTATGGGATGATGTTGTTAGTTGCTGTGGTAGGTTACAACTGGTTTTAATGTTGACGATTCTTCCTCCTGCAAGAGATTATTTTCCCTTAAGGTGATCCTGCTGCACAATTTTTTTGGCTCCATCAAGGCTCCCATAGATGTCCATGGCACCAAGCCTGGTGGCTGCTATGCAAATTATGTGACAACAACATGGCTTTCAATGGAGAGGGGAGGGGTGAAGATCTCTCATCCCTTGATCCTTACTTTTCCACTTCGTCCCCCATGACGGCCCACCTGGAGGATGCCCCTTGACCTCTGTAGGGACAGGAAGAAGAGAGGTTAAATTCCCCTCCCCGCATCCTCCCGCCAGTGTTCTTCCTGTCCCTACCGAGGCAGGTCATAGAGAGGTGCCCTCTCTCCTCCAGGTGGGGGGGGGGGGACGAAGAATTACTCACGGGTGATGCCGTCCACGGCGAAATCCCGGCGGCCCCGGCTCTCGGTCGATCCTGGGTCCTCCTTGTAGCCGTCCAGGGGTCCGTTGACTGGCCGCCGCGCCGCAATTCTGATTACACGCGCGCGCGGCCGAAGAAAACTACATTTCCCAGCAGCCCGTAGTCTGATGACGACTTCCGGCCGCGACCGGAAGTGACGGGGGAAACCGCGCAGCATCACTGGGAGCCGTGGGACGCGGACCGGCAGCCGCTTCTAAGGGGGATGGGCTCCCCATTAAGGTATTTAAAGCAGGTAGATCACTATGATCTGAGGTCTAGTTGTTCAAGTGACTACGGCTCCAGTGTCTGCATCTAAATCTTCCGCTGTCTACTATGACTGACGAAGTTAACCCAATCTTCCTGCACCCTCCAGTATCCGTAAGTGGGCTAATTGCAGGGGATATTGCCACTGTGTATGCAATGTTTGTGGGTTATTAGTCTCCTATATTTGCCTTTTAGGAAAAAGACCTGGGGTCTAAGGGGAAAGGCAAGGAGGAGAAGGGGGATAAGGCTAGCAGGCCTGAAAGACCCGAGAAATCGGATAAAACCAGGACCAGGAAATGTAACATGTGTAACCATTCTATGCCAGATTCATATAAGAAACCAATCTGTAAAGTGTGTATTGATAACTTCATGCGAGAGGAGAAATCATCCTTCCTAGACGAGCTCAAAGGGTTCATAGAAGAGAAGGTGGTCTCATCTATTGCCGCTGCTACATCTAGGGCTCCCCCGTGTAAAAAGCCCAGATTGGAACTGGGGTCGTCACCATCCGAGGCAGGAAGTGATTCAGAGACTACTTCTTGTTCTATAATAGACGGAAGACTCCTTAAACCCCCAGGATTTTGTAAAATCTGCTGAATCCAGACATCTTTTCCCAATAGATGAATTGGATGATTTATTGAAGGCCATCAGACAGACATTAGAAATTGAGGATGTGGTCGTACCCCAATCTAAAGAAGACGAGCTGTTTGGAGGGTTAAAAGCAAAGCGCCAGAGGGTGTTTCCCTTAAATGACACCCTCAAAGAGTTAGTGTATGAAGAATGGAAGGAACCAGAGAAGAGGATCCTTATATCAAAAAACTTTAGGAAGAGATTGGTCTTTGAGCCTGAAGACTCTAAACTATGGGATTCCTGTCCCAAAGTGGACGTGCAGGTTACTAAAATAGTAAGGAAGACAGACCTGCCGTTTGAGGACGCAGCGCAGCTTAGAGACCCCATGGACAGGAAATCTGACTCTCTGCTGAAAAAAGCTTGGGAAACATCCATGTGGGGTCTGAAATCAAATTTAACGGCCACCTCAGTCGCGAGGAATCTCCTGTATTGGCTGAACGAGCTCGAATCTCATATCAAAGAAGGAACTCCCAGAACTACAATTTTAGAGAATTTCCCTCTGTTAAAATCAGCAACGTCCTTCTTAGCAGACGCGGCAGCTGAAGGTGTACGGTTCTCTTCAAAAGAAGGAGCCCTGACAAATGCTTCAAGAAGGGCGCTGTGGCTGAAGCAGTGGAATGGGGATATCCGCTCAAAAACAAAGCTATGTGGTCTTCCCTTTTCAGGCGAATTTGTCTTTGGCCCTGAACTTGATACCATCTTGGAAAGGGCATCAGATAAGAGAAAGGGTTTCCCGGAGAATAAGCCAATACCCAGGAAGCAGCCCTTTCGGGACTTTAAAGGCCAAAGAGAGGAATACAAAGATAAGGGGAAAAGGGGTCGCTGGAGCTACCCGAAAGGAGGAAAAGGTAAAGGGTTTCTCTTTTCAACATCATCCGATCCCAACAGAAACAAGAAACAGTGACGCCATAGTAGGAGGAAGATTATTGAAGTTCAGAGAGGAATGGTTAAAAATCACCTCAAATCCTTGGGTTCTAGACATCCTTCTTCAAGGATACAAGATAGACTTCAAGAAGCTTCCTCCTACAAGTTACCTACCACCCTCTCCCCATACATCAGAAATGTCCCACTATCTAATCTGGCAAGAAATATCATCTTTATTGTCTTCTGGAGTTATTACCCAGGTTCCTCAGGAACAAGAAAAGCAAGGATTTTATTCTTCTCTTTTTCTTGTAAAGAAGCCGAACGGATCGAACAGGCTGATAATCAACCTGAAACGACTCAACGACTTCATCGTCTACAACAAGTTCAGGATGGAGTCGGTAAGGTCTGCCACCCACATTATCCACAAAAATGCTGTAATGTGCACTATAGACCTAAAGGACGCATATTATCACGTCCCCATTCACCCGTCTTCACAAAAGTTCCTAAGGTTCTCTGTTTTTTCTCCGGGGGGTTCCACGTTACATTTTCAATTTCGTGCACTCCCCTTTGGCATATCTTCAGCCCCCAGAACCTTCACCAAGGTGATGATAGAGGTGGTGGCGTTCCTAAGACAGCAGGACATACTGATTATTCCATATCTAGACGACCTACTGGTTATTGGACAAAACAAACAGAACCTAATTTCCTCAAGGGACATCACAATAGGAACTTTAGAAAGACTAGGCTGGATCATAAATTACCCAAAATCAGATTTATCACCAGCCACAGTAAAGAAATTCCTGGGAGTAAATTTAAACTCATGCTTACAAATGTCATTCCTTCCACAGGAAAAGAGGGCTCATATCAAGGAGGAGTTAAGAAGGTTCCGGAGAAGGTCTCTTATCTCCATCAGGGGCGCTATGAAGGTCCTAGGACTATTAACAGCATGCATCTCCTCAGTGGCCTGGTGCCAAGCCCATACTCGAGTTCTCCAGAAATGGGTTCTAAGGTCCTGGAACAGGAGTTCGAAGGGACTGGACAAAAAGGTATCAATCCCCGCGTCAGTCAAGGAAGATCTCAAGTGGTGGCTGATGGACACAAATCTAGACAGGGGAATCTTCTGGAGGAACAGTCCGTATATCACCATACAGACAGATGCCAGCAAGAGCGGTTGGGGAGCAGTGCTTCCTCAAAAGTTGACGCAGGGCTCCTGGACAGAGGAGATCTCCAGAAGGTCATCCAACTATCGAGAACTAAGGGCGGTTTGGGAAGTGCTCAGCTCAAACACTGCTCAATTAGCAGGACATCACCTGTTGATACTGTCCGACAACACCACGACAGTATCATACCTGAAGAGGCAAGGGGGGACCAGATCCCCATTACTGATGTCCTTAACAAGGCAAATATTTTTGTGGGCAGAGGACCATGTCCTATCAATCTCGGCTACCCATCTAAAGGGAACAGAGAACACCACGGCGGATTTCCTCAGCCGAAGGAAAATACTTCCCAACGAGTGGTGCATTAAAGAGGAGATATTCCAGTATCTATCCTCCCTTTGGGGAGAACCTCAAATAGATTTGTTTGCGACAAAAAGAAACTCCAAGTGTCGACACTTTTTTTCCTTAGAAAAAGGGGAGACAAGAGATCGTCTGGATGCATTCTCCCACTCTTGGAACACCACTCTCGCCTACGCCTTCCCCCCTATTCCCCTGATCGACAGAGTATTGGAGAAAATTTATCTAGAGAAGACACAGACCATATTTGTGTGCCCAAATTGGCCCAAAAAGAGCTGGTACCCGATTCTGAAGCGGATGTCCACTCAGGATCCAGTCATACTACCAGTGTCAGAAGATCTCCTGGTACAGGGTCCAATATCCCATCCAGATCCAGGAAGACTCCAGTTATCAGCATGGATCCTGAATCGGACTATATGAAGTCCCAAGGATTATCCTCTGCTGTTATAAACACCCTGAAGGTTCTTGACTTCCTTCAAAAGGGTTTGGAGTTGGGACTTTCCACAAGTACTCTAAAGGTCCAGGTATCAGCCCTAAGTGCTTTCTTCGATCAACCCCTCATCGAGCACAGGTGGGTGAAAAGATTCATTCTAGCAGCCTCTAGATTAAAACCCCAGGTCCTTAAAAGGACTTCTTCATGGGATCTTTCTCTGGTCTTAAATGCTTTAATTAAGGAGCCTTTTGAACCAATTTCTTCTGCTAGTGTAAAAAACCTGACACTAAAGACGGTATTCCTGGTAGCAATCACCTCAGCAAGGAGACTAGGTGAACTCCAGGCAATTTCTATTAAGGAACCCTATATGAGGGTTCTTGATGATAGAATTATTCTCACACTGGACCCAAATTTCATCCCAAAGGTGGTCTCGGAGTTCCATAGAGGTCAAGAGATCATATTACCTTCCTTCTGCAAGAATCCGTCCTCAGAAAGAGAACGCGAATGGCACACTCTAGATGTAAGACGTTCTGTCGTTAGATACTTGGAAATAACTGAATCCTGGCGAGTTGATTCTAACCTATTTCTCCAATTCCAGGGGAAAAATAAGGGGAGGAAGGCGTCCAAGGCAACCATCGCTAGATGGCTAAGGATGGCGATATCTTCTTGTTACGACATCCAGGAGATTCCAGTACCATCAGGAATAAGGGCACATTCCACAAGAGCCGTATCCACCTCCTGGGCAGAGAAAAGAGGGGCCTCCTTAGAACAGATCTGCAAAGCAGCAACTTGGACTTCCTCTTCTACCTTCTCTAAACACTATAGACTTGACTTGCCCTCCTCGAAGGATCTGTCCTTCGGGAGAAAAGTGCTTCAAGCAGTGATCCCTCCCTAAAAAACTACTCATATTGTAAGTCTCCAGGTGGGCCGTCATGGGGGACGAAGTGGAAAGAATGAATTAGTTACTCACCGGTAATTCCATTTCCATTAGTCCACCATGACGGCCTATAGTTTCCCTCCCTTGCTTGTTATAGGTTATGTGGTATTCACAATGATGAAACTGTATGTGATGAAAACATATAAATAAATCATTGTTGCATCTTCCTCAGCGTGGTTATTTTGAAGTCACTGGCGGGAGGATGCGGGGAGGGGAATTTAACCTCTCTTCTTCCTGTCCCTACAGAGGTCAAGGGGCATCCTCCAGGTGGGCCGTCATGGTGGACTAATGGAAATGGAATTACCGGTGAGTAACTAATTCATTCTTTTCCTAGCCGTGTACGTGCCTGGGTTACGGCCCATGCAAACACATATTTGTGTGCATAAGCCCTTAGTTCCTGTCTTCTTGAGGATTTTGCCGCTTACTTGGATATAAGAGAATCTCTGTATACATTTCCTTGTTTTCTCATGTCCTTCATGTTGGATCTTTCCAGGAAAGTTGTGGTGGAAGGAGGAGCGGAGAGGAAATCCCCTCATCAGTGACAGAGGAGGGTAAGAGCCTTTCATGTATCTTGTGGGTTATTCTTCCCTTATACATTGCAGGGAGAGGTCACATCCAGGGGAGGAGATAATGATGACAAATAGTGATGAGCTGACCAAAACTGCAAAGTTTGGGTCCATATCAAACTTGCCGGGATCATAATTCACGGACCAGGAGACCAAACAAGCGCTACTGTTTGGGATCTCGATCCATGTTCGGAACCAAGCCTCTATCTTTATGAAAGCTAGAACTAGGGAGAGCTTGCTGCTCCTCATATGGACATTCAGCTAGGCAGAAATTTCCCTTTTCAGGGCACCTAAGTGTATAAAGGATGCTGCTCTTATTAGAGACAGGTGGAACTCTAAAATAATAGCCCCATTACGGCACTTCGAAGATCTGTAATAGGCCATTATAGTAAACTAGCTGCTATAGAGCTATACTGCTTACTAATTATACATGATTATCCAGCAATATGTGGAAAAACCAGAGAGGAATATTAGAATTAACTGAATCATCCAGCAAGATCTTGAAGGTCCTGTCTCTGTATGAGGATCGACATAGTAGAAAGGCACTTGCCCTTTTTATCTTTTTCTTTTATTGATTCACAAAACTTACATTACAGGGGAGAGGTAAGGTGCATATTGTGCTGTAAACAAGTGACGCCGTTTTCGCGCTCCTTGCGCTTCATCCGGCTTGTTAGAATCGTGTGGTGACATCGGCATCACTTAACCCATACAATAACACGCCCCCGAAAAACTCATTGGTGCAAGACCAAAATTCATCCTAGGTTCTCGAATATCTACAATCTGCATATTGTGAGTGCACTTAGATTGTGCCCATTAAAGGTTTAACCATTGTAAAGGTTAAGTCTCTGCATACTGATTGCTATGTAACTCCCTCGCCTGGCGTGATGTCAAGGATAACCCAAAGATCTCACCGGACAACCATACCATGACGCCGGTAACGCCACTGTGTACTCTCCGGTACAATACACATGCTCTGTACTATGCTGACTCTGATTAATCATGACAGAGGCTATTATTACAATATAAAAAACTGCAGGTATTTTTATAGACAATAAAAGGCCTAGGGCTAATGAATAAGAAAAAAAACATCCTAAAAAGATTATGAACTCCAAAAAGAAAAAGTGGGATGTGTATACAAAATATATCAAATTTTATTAGACAAAAATCATGTTATTTAAAACCATTAAAAACAAATGTTATACAAATACATACATAATGGACACACAGATTGGCAGTATGAAATAAGTGGAAGGTATATTATATCTTAACCCTTTCCTGATGGGCACCTCACGGGCTGAGCCCTCTCTGTAGCCTGTAAGTCTTTGCTGCATACTGCACCACCCACCGCTCCGGAAACCGAAGTATGAAAAAGTTATTAGCGCCAGAAGACTGCAAAATAAAAAAAACATTGTTGTAAAGGAGGTTTTAATTTTTGTAAATGTATGAAAACATTATAAACCCTATATAAATGTGTTATCCCCGTGATTGCACCGACCCAAAGAATAAAGTAGACCTGTCATTTGTGGCGCACAGCAAAAGCCGTAATATCCAAGCCCACAAGAAAATGGCGGAAATGCGTTTTTTCACCAATTTCACTGCATTTGGAATTTTTTTCCTGCTTCCCAGTACACGGCATGGAACATTATAGGCCCTCACTATGAAACGCAATTTGTTACGCAAAAAGCCGTCACACAGCTCTGTACATGGAAAAATTAAAAATGTATATTTTTTGGGGGGGAGTGAAAAATGGAAATGCAGAAACAAAAAAGGGCCTCGGGGTTGAGAAGCAATTTAGTGGCCAAATGTCAGAGCTGGGCCAGGAATGAATAAATGCTATACAACATTGTGCAAAATACATGCAAATATAAGGACCAACTCTAGCATAAAATGGCACCAAAGTGAGAGGTATAGAATAGAAGGCTACATAAATATACACCAGGTAAACTGCTATCATGTGCCTAGACCATTACCAAGCCATTAGGCTTCCTGAAAGTCATGCTTAATGGTAATGGGGCTGCCTTACAAGGTAGCAAAAGAGGTGTGGTTTTCCTTCTACCATCCTGGAAAACTTATTTACATATTCCCCAGAATCCCCTAGTGTAGCATCCATGGCCAATAGTCTCCACACTAGGGCTAAATTGGCAATATCTCCATAAGAAGAACGCTTACTCCCTGATCCTATTTGAAAATATATATATATATATATGTACTATATTTCTAATTACCATATTTTGTGATTCTATTAATTTTTAATACAACTTGAAATAGTATTTTTTTTATTTAATCATATTAAAATATCATATTAGCTCAGTTTTTATCATATACTTTCTACATTTACTTACCTTTTCTCTGGAGTTTACAAAAAGTGCATTGTCCGTGTATAATGCGCTGTGCGGGGAGTCACTAAGATCTTGCACCCGATATCCTGCATGTGTCGCTTCCCCGCTCAGGTCCCCGGAGTTCACCTTCTTCTTCCTGGTGCATGTAAGTGCATTGTCCATGTATAATGCGCTGTGCAGGGAGTCACTAAGATCATGCACCCGATATCCTGCATGTGTCACTTCCCCGCTCAGGTCCCCGGAGTTCACCTTCTTCTTCCTGGTGCATGTAAGTGCATTGTCCGTGTATAATGCACTGTGCGGGGAGTCACTAAGATCGTGCACCCGATATCCTGCATGTGTCGCTTCCCCGCTCAGGTCCCCGGAGTTCACCATCTGTTTTTCTCAAATTTGTTCTCCTCTCCAGTAACCAAAATCACCCTATATGCCACCAACTTACCCTAAAACAAACATGTGAGGTATTAAGATTTGTGGCACAGAATGTCAGATACTACAATGTCCGAATGGAGTAAAAAATGGAAAAAACAGGAGAAAGAAGCTGTCGGCGGCCGCTAATAGGCCAATAGGTCTTAAGATAACACAGTTATTAAAAAATATCTAGCTAAAATGTAAAAAAAAAGCATAATTATTTTTACCATTTTTTTTCAACCTTGACCAAAAAGCAATAGAATAAGCATCCTGATTTCTCCCAATAATAATGCTGCAAAAATCATGGCGCTAGTCTGCAGAATTCTAATTATTGGCATTAATAGATAAATTGTATCTGGTGTTAAAAGGCGGCAGTTACCCTGGTCCCTAACTGGTTCATATATAAATTTAACATGGCCTGCTCTTTTATCTCAGTCCACGAATCCACAGGTCTATATTGATCGGTCTTGATATATGCTACTTGGGCTGGCTTTTGGCCCGACGTTATTCCCATTACAGGCCGGGCTTCTAACTATCGAGAAGCTGGTGGAAGTCCTCTGGCTGACAGAGCTCGGTTTCACTGGGGCTAATGAAAGGGTCTCTCCGCCTTTCAGGGTTGTGCCTCACGGGGCTTGTGTGTCCAGGGGGTTTATGTGAGAATCACCGTTGGCTCAAATTCTGGGGGTTGCAAATCATCGCACCCAACCTGCTTTACCCACTTTCTAGGACTGTAAGGCTCAGCTCCGGTTTGATATGGAAATTTTCTGGTTACACAGCCATTTTATGTCTTAGAAGTAAAAGAATCCGAGTTCTAAGGAATTGGTTATTTATTTGGTAGTTGGATTTTAATCGAATTATATGTGAATGATTTATAATTTTTATATACAGTACATGATTTTTCTATCCATAGATGACTTTATGTCACGTGAAGTAGAAGATAATCAGTCGCATCTTTCCACAGAGGAGGGAAATCATGGAGATAAGAAGACGATTTCATGTACTGAATGCGGGAAATGTTTTAATCAGAGATCAAAATATGTTAAACACCTAAAAAATCACACAAAGGAGAAGCCATTTTCATGTTCATTCTGTGGGAAATGTTTTAGTAGGAAATCGCATTTTGATGATCATCAGAGAACTCACACAGAAGAGAAGCCATTTTCATGTAATGAATGTGGGAAGCGTTTTAGTCTGAAACTTTATCTTGTTAGACACCAACAAACTCACAGAGGAGAGAAGCCATTTTCATGTTCACTCTGCGGGAAATGTTTTTATTGGAAATCGATTCTTGATAAACACCTCGGAACTCACACAGGGGAGAAGCCTTTTTCATGTTCAGAATGTGGGAAATGTTTTAATCAAAAGTCATATCTTGTTAAACACCAAAAAATTCACACAGGGGAGAGACCATTTTCATGTTCTGAATGTGGGAAATGTTTTCTTAAGAAACCACAACTTGTTCAACACCAGAGAACTCACACAGGGGAGAAGCCATTTTCATGTTCTGAATGCGGAAAAAGTTTTAGTAGCAAATCGAATTTAGTTAAACATGTGCGAATTCACACAGAGGAGAAGCCATTTTCATGTACAGAATGTGGGAAGCGTTTTAGTGTGAAACTTTATCTTGTTAAACACCAGAGAACTCACACAGGGGAGAAACCCTTTTTTTGTTCTGAATGTGGAAAATGTTTTAGTAGCAAATCGCGTTTAGTTGAACATGTGCGAACTCACGCAGGGGAGAAGCCATTTTCATGTTCTGAATGCGTAAAAAGTTTTAGTAGCAAATCGCGTTTAGTTGAACATGTGCGAATTCACACAAAGGAGAAGCCATTTTCATGTACAGAATGTGGGAAGCGTTTTAGTGTGAAACTTTATCTTTTTAAACACCAGAGAACTCACACAGGGGAGAAGCCCTTTTTTTGTTCTGAATGTGGAAAATGTTTTAGTAGCAAATCGCGTTTAGTTGAACATGTGCGAATTCACACAGGGGAGAAGCCATTTTCATGTACAGAATGTGGGAAGCGTTTTAGTCTGAAACTTTATCTTGTTAGACACCAACAAACTCACACAGGGGAGAAACCCTTTTTTTGTTCTGAATGTGGAAAATGTTTTAGTAGCAAATCGCGTTTAGTTGAACATGTGCGAATTCACACAGGGGTGAAGCCATTTTCATGTACAGAATGTGGGAAAAGTTTTAATCGAAAAGTATCTCTTGTTAAACACCAACAAACTCACACAGGAGAGAAGCCGGTTTCATGCCCTGAATGTGGGAAATGTTTTATTTGTAAATCGGATCTGGTGGAACATGAGAGAACTCACACAGAGGAGAAGCCATTTCCATGTTCTGAATGAGGGAAGTGTCTTGGTCATAGATCAAGTCTTATTGAGCTTCAGAGAAGTCGCACAGGAGAGAAGCCCTGAATAATATAATAGTAATAAATCTTTATATAGCGCTATCATATTCTGCAGCGGTTTACAGATCATGGGGACATATACAGACATAATAAGACTTAAGGAAGGAGGGTCTTAGTCATCAGAGCTTACAATCTATGAATCATCATGAAAACTTTCTATAAAGACTTGTTCTGGATAATTGGATGTATATTTATGTATACTGGGTAATGTACTTATGATCACACAATAAATGATTTTCCTAATTTTTTTTTGTTATGTTACATGTCTCCTGTCATTGTCAGCAGCTCCTCCTGTGTCTTCCTGACAGTGAAGCTGCTTTACTTTAGTTCCAGGCTGCAATGATCAGCTGTAAGGTGTCTGTAATGAAGTTTTATTGATACGCCTTGGTCTGATTCTAGCAAAGACAGCCCCCCTGTGGTGTATAGCCAGACAGCCCCCCTGTGGTGTATAGCCAGACAGCCCCCCTGTGGTGTATAGCCAGACAGCCCCCCTGTGGTGTATAGCCAGACAGCCCCCCTGTGGAGTATAGCCAGACAGCCCCCCTGTGGAGTATAGCCAGACAGCCCCCCTGTGGAGTATAGCCAGACAGCCCCCCTGTGGTGTATAGCCAGACAGCCCCCCTGTGGAGTATAGCCAGACAGCCCCCCTGTGGAGTATAGCCAGACAGCCCCCCTGTGGAGTATAGCCAGACAGCCCCCCTGTGGTGTATAGCCAGACAGCCCCCCTGTGGTGTATAGCCAGACAGCCCCCCTGTGGTGTATAGCCAAACCCTAATATATATATATATATATCCCTGTTTGCCCAGCACATAAAAAATAAACGTTCATACTCACCTTCCGGCACCCCTGATGCTCGGTGCAGCTCCCCGATGCTACGGCCCGTCGCACACTATGACAACATCAGCAGCGACACTGCCACATCATAGTGTGCACCGGGCAGCAGAGCTCATGGCTGCGCCACTGACGGCTGTTACAGTAAAGTGAAGAGGATCTGCAGGGACTGGAACATTGGGGGCGCCGGAAGGTGAGTATGTACATTTATTTTTTTATAGACTTGTGTATAAGCCGAGGCGGGGTTATTCAGCACATTGTACACGAGTATATACGGTAATTTATGAATTAGAATGCTAACTCCTCTAGCGTACGAGGAGAATACTGAGTGACGCGCTGCTCCAATCCAGGAAAGCCCCAGACTAATCGCAGAGGAAGAAGGAAAATGAGTCTCAGAGAGGCGTATCACAGCTGACTGGCATTGCTTCAAGACCATTGACCAGGCATATCTCTTAGCGGAGTCCCCTAACCCTCTCACATTCCAGCCAACCAATTTAACCCTTTGCGTCATACTATATTAAAGTAAGATATCATAGTACAGAACAGTTACAAAACATATTCTGAGATCCGGTTAAAACAAACTGAATCCCCCCAGACCTAATGCAGAAACCCTTGTGCCATTGGGGATTAAGAATCGGATGCAGCCGTACATATGTATAACGTCAACCACAACCTGTAAACTTTGAGGAGCTGCCTAACCGCTTAAATAACATCAATATATTAATTCACCCTGCCCGTGCGACCATAATTAATAACATAGAATTTAGCCCTTAAACTCCGCCCACTTCCACAAAATGGCGTCCTACCGCTAAATTTATCCCACACGTTCTGCACCCAACCAATCTGCTGCCACCACCCATGAGTTACTTATACAAAGAAGGCCGTAGGCACCTCAACCACACAGACAATGCACACTGGGAGTCACACAGAACATGCAATTACTACATATACTATGTTAAAATGACCTGGTAACGTAATCCCTTCGGAAACTCCGGTTCTTTAGGGCTACAAGCAGAGGCTTATTAAAGTTAACACTTTATTATACATGAAAAATGCAATACACTCAAAAACTAACTTGTCAGAGTACAATTAAAGAAAAAAGTTAAAAACAATATCCATACAATATGTAGCCATTTTTTGGGGGGATATGAGTAATAGCCCTCCCACATCTGTGTGTATACATACACACACACGGATACAT
Organism: Engystomops pustulosus; assembly: GCF_040894005.1. NCBI lineage: Eukaryota > Metazoa > Chordata > Amphibia > Anura > Leptodactylidae > Engystomops > Engystomops pustulosus. The sequence goes on along the minus strand of NC_092412.1, from coordinate 11,905,205 downwards.
ATAATGGTACTTGCTTTTTGGTGTGTCCGTGTCCACCATGGCGGCTGTGTATACGGGCAGGTGTGCTAGAGGACAGGCAGCTGGTTGTGTTGTCTGTCGGTCAGAAGTTCAGGTTGCGGGTGAGGAGGAGGCCCCTTGACTGTGCCGTCCAGCTGGGAAGAGGGCCATTCACTGTGCCACTGTTGCGGGATGCAGGGATTTCGAATGTGCGGTCTGGTGAGGAGGGGGTTCAATGCGGCCAACTGTGCCATCACTACCACTATCCTATACTATGTCACAGGTGCTCCCGCAATCCATGTCCTGGATCTCCGTGGAGCTGTGCTCCCCGGGTCTGAACTCACCACTCCTGCTCCAGTCCCGGCTAGGCCCGTGCCAGCACTCGAAGATTTAAAGAGCCAAGGCACCGCTGCTCTCATCACTCCCCGCCGGATCTTTGCGCTCTTTACCCCTAGAGAAAGCTTCTCAGTGTGTTCCTGCATTCCTGTTGTGACCTGGGACCTGACCTGGGACCTTGCATCTCTGCCGTCAGCCCTGATTACGTTCCTGTTCCTGTACCTGACCGTGAGCCTGAACGCTGATTCTGTACCTCGACCCTGGCTGCCACCGTGGGCTAGTCACACCTGTGGAACGACCTGGTGGCACCCTGCCACAGCAAGACCATCCTACTTTGCGGCGGGCTCTGCTGGAGACCAGGTGCCATGCGGTTCAATGAGGATGCTGAAGAGTTGCGTCACGAGCAACCGTAGGCCCAGCTTCCACATCTACCTTGCTTGGCTCCGGTTTTCATTGGGGCTTCATGGGAGAAACGTCCCCAGGTGTGAATACAGCTTCTCAATGCCTGATACTTCCAGTGCTCCTCAGTGTCGGTATCTGCACTCCTATACAAGTTTCTGCTTTCCTAGACTCTAGCTCTGCGGGGGAACTTTATGGATGCTGCTCTGGTCTCTCGGCATCGCATTCCAGTAGTTCTTCTCGAGAAACCCCTAGCCATATCTTCTGTCAGTGGACAAGTCTTGTTTGATCCGGCTGGTACTGCACTGAACCCGTCTCTCTTTAAATTGGAGCTCTTCAAAAAGTAAGACTGTTCTTCGATGTCCTGCCGTGCTCCACATCATCTTTTCTCCTGGGTCTTCCATGGCTGCCACTTTGCGCCCCGGTCCTTGACTGGAAGACTGGGAAGGTTCTGCTTTGGGGATCAGAATGCCACTCACACTGCATGGTGACACCTCTACCTGTCCTGACTTCTTCTGTCTCCCAAGTCTCTGGAGGGTCTGCCACCATGCTACCGGGACTTTGGCGATGTTTTTTAAAAAAAACAGGCAGAGACTTTGCCACTGCATCGTCCCTATGATTGCCCAGTGGACCTGCTGCCTGGGACCTCCCCTCCTAGAGGTCGTGTCTACCCTCTTTCTATCCCTGAGAAGGCTGACATGTCTGTGTACATCAAGGATAACCTGCAAAGGGGTTTCATACACAAGTTCTCCTCCCCGGCTGGTGCAGGGTTATTTTTTGTCAAAAGAAGGACGGCTCTCTGCGTCCCTGCATAGATTATCGTGGGCTGAACACGGTCACGGTTAAAAAACCTTGCCGTTTATTACAGAGGTCTTCGACCGTCTGCGCGGTTCTAAAGTGTTCTCCAAGCTGGATCTTCATCGGGCCTACAACCCTGTCCGGATCCGCAAGGGAGACTATTGGAAGACGGCATTTAACACCAGTGATGGCCATTTTAAATACTTAGTGATGCCATTCGGATTCTGTGATTCTCCAGCTGTCTTTCAGGAGTTTGTGAATGACATTTTCAGGGACCTTCTGTATAATTGTGTTGTGGTCTACCTGGAAGACATCTTGGTGTATTCTCCAGACCTCAAGACCCATCAATCACACGTACATCAAGTTCTTGGCCGGCTACGGGCTAATCATCTCTATGCCAAGCTTGAAAAATGCTGACCTGTGAGCTTGCACCTCTGCTGCCAGCCCTGACTAGGTGCCTGTGCCTGTACCTGACCGCAAGCCTGAACGCTGATTCTGTACCTCGACCTTGGCTGCCACCGGGGGCTAGTCGCACCTGTGGAACGACCTGGTGGCACCCTGCCACAGCAAGATCATCCCACTTTGCGGCGGGCTCTGGTGAAGACCAGGTGCCACTCAGCTGTACACAGGTCAAAAGCACCCCCGGCTAAAATAAAAATGTCTGCTAGATTTTCAAAATGGCTTCTGTTTGGTTCTCTTGGTCCAAGATGGCCGCTGTAGAGGAATAGATCATTAACAAAATATTATAGGCATGGAATTCATCAAAGATATAACACTATGCATTATTCAAAGGATTACATTCTATCCACATTTTATATTCTTAATTAATTTACAAAGCTAGGTATAAATCACTTTAATAATGATCCCCATGGCAATGTGAAAAAACACAATATATATTAACTATAATGCATAGCTTATTTATCCATTTTTTTCCATAGATAATTATCACCCATTAGCCAAAAAAAGGATGAGTGTTTGATCTATACATATACCTGCTAAACACATTTTCCCTTTTTTTTCAGGTCATGTGGCTGCTTCACTAATTTAAAGTGAGTGCGTTTTTGGCCCCCACCCCTGGCTCTTATGTCACTGTTTCTCATATCGTCCCTCCCTTCAGAGAGGTACTGGCTGAGTCTGGGTTTTTTTGAAACCCCATAATTTTTGATTGGAAGATGGAACAATTATGCCATTACTTCCAATCACCAGGGCGCCTCGCTACCTTTCACCCCATACCAAACTTGGGGTGTCTAAGCCGAACAGGTGTGTTCTGTCATTGGCTGGGTTCCCTTGCATATGGGCTTTTGATGATCGGGCCATGAGGTTATCTAGATCCTATAACTCTCCTCTCTAACTGGGGACCAATAGTTATGAATTATGCCCCAGTTATGGACAGCTATGATATTTCTTTGTCTCTCACAGTTTCCTTTGATCTCTTTATCCCCAGAGATGAGCTAGCAGAGGTGTGAATTTTTGCACTTGGGGTAAAAAAGCTCCCTCCAACCTTTTGTAATCAAGGAATCTCCCGGAGATTAACCCCAAGAAGACACAAAGAAAAGAGAAAAAAAACAACAAATGTACAGTTTGAATCTATATGCCAATTTCAAGTCCTAATCTTGAGAGAGAGTCCAAAACTCATGACCTGTCTTTGGGATTTAGGGAAAAGAATTTCCCATTTTCTAATGAGGCAAACAAGTCTATTGAAGGGACCTCCCATCTCTGTACTATTTGTAGGAAGACTTCCATGTTTCTATTCCACCTATTCAGGTTTTCAGGATAAAGGACTGGAGGACTCTCAAATGGCTTTGGCACCAAGCAACGCACTGGACACATGAGGTCATAAGGCCCACGACTGGATTCTTAATTTCGTGTCGAGTAAAACACCAGAGAACACTCTGGACTGTGAAGAGACAAGACCAGATTTTTGATAATTTATTATCCATTTTAAGAACCCCAGGAAATCTAAATGTTTTCACAGATTAGACTGAGGTTCTCTTACCAAGTCTGCTATGATGAAGAAGTCAATATTTTTTAAACAACTTTGTTTCTTTGGGCATATCCATTATTATACATTATATATTTTTACCAATCTCATTTATGGAACCATTGTAAGTCTCTCATTGCTAATACTGCGCAGTAACACATTAAATAGCACAGCAATAACATATACACTCACCGGCCACTTTATTAGGTACACATGTCCAACTGCTCGTTAACACTTAATTTCTAATCAGCCAATCACATGGCGGCAACTCAGTGCATTTAGGCATGTAGACATGGTCAAGACAATCTCCTGCAGTTCTCCCGAGCATCAGTATGGGGAAGAAAGGTGATTTGATGCCTTTGAACGTGGCATGGTTGTTGGTGCCAGAAGGGCTGGTCTGAGTATTTCAGAAACTGCTGATCTACTGGGATTTTCACGCACAACCATCTCTAGGGTTTACAGAGAATGGTCCGAAAAAGAAAAAACATCCAGTGAGCGGCAGTTCTGTGGGCGGAAATGCCTTGTTGATGCCAGAGGTCAGAGGAGAATGGGCAGACTGGTTCGAGCTGATAGAAAGGCAACAGTGACTCCAATCGCCACCCGTTACAACCAAGGTAGGCAGAAGAGCATCTCTGAACGCACAGTACGTCCAACTCTGAGGCAGGTGGGCTACAGCAGCAGAAGACCACACCGGGTGCCACTCCATTCAGCTAAGAACAGGAAACTGAGGCTACAATTTGCACAAGCTCATCGAAATTGGACAGTAGAAGATTTGAAAAACGTTGACTGGTCTGATGAGTCTCGATTTCTGCTGTGACATTCGGATGGTAGGGTCCGAACATGAAAGCATGGATCCATCCTGCCTTGTATCAGCGGTTCAGGCTAGTGGTGGTGGTGTCATGGTGTGGGGAATATTTGGGCCCCTTGGTACCAATTGAGCATCGTTGCAACGCCACAGCCTACCTGAGTATTGTTGCTGACCATGTCCTTCCCTTTATGACCACAATGTACCCTGTAACATCTGATGGCTACTTTCAGCAGGATAATGCGCCATGTCATAAAGCTGGAATCATCTCAGGCATCTCAAATGGCCTCCACAGTCACCAGATCTCAATCCAATAGAGCATCTTTGGGATGTGGTGGAACGGGAGATTCGCATCATGGATGTGCAGCTGACAAATCTGCGGCAACTGTGTGATGCCATCATGTCAATATGGATCAAAATCTCTGAGGAATGCTTCCAGCACCTTGTTGAATCTATGCCACGAAGAATTGAGGCAGTTCTGAAGGCAAAAGGGGGTCCAACCCGTTACTAGCATGGTGTACCTAATAAAGTGGCCGGTGAGTGTATATAATGTGTGCTGTGAGAAGAATGCAGTTCTATGAGTTCTACTACTAACAGCAATCTATTACACATTTTGTAATCACATAGCTCCCAACCGTCCTGGATTCAGCGGGACAGTCACGGAATGTTGGTACTGTCTCACCGTCCTGGATGGTTGGGAGATTGTCCCGATATGTTCCTGCATCTTTCTGAACCAACCTGCTCCTGGTCCCGACACGCCAAGCTACAAAGCAGGGAACTAGGAGGCAGGATCATAAGCTTCTGCTACCTCCTACAAAGTGGTGTCTTCAGCAGGGCCTCTGCTAAAGAGACAATCATGAATAAGAGTGGTGGACACCAGGATTATAACTACTATAGAGCCTGCAAATCCAGTCTGGAACGTTGCCTGTCCAGCAGGAAACTTACATAAACCAGATCATCTGTAGCTCCTGCTCCCTTTAGTTGTCAGGAGGAGGAAGAGCTGTGCTACATGGTCTGAATTGGCACTGGAAGGGCCCTTTAGGTGCACATTTTTTGTCGGACACAGAGCAGCCGCGACACAAAACTGGCGCAGACACTTGTAAATACAAAGTCGGACAGAAAACTGGTGCAGCCGAATAGTAAATGTGGCCCTATTTGTTTTTGTGTTTATATCCAGCAGGTATTAGTGTTAAAGCGGTATTCCTTCCAGGTAGACAAGTTTCTTATATGTACTCAGGATAACAAAATAACACATTCTCTAATTCAGTGATTTTCAACCTTTTTTGAGCCGCGGCACACTTTTTATACTTAGAAAATCCTGGGGCACACCACCAACCAAAATAGCACAAAATGACACTAAAACAGTCATAAAAGGCTTCCCTTTACTAATAAAAAACCCCTAGCGGCCTCCCTTTACTAATAAAAACCTCTAGCGGCCTCCATTTACTAATCAAAAGCCCCTAGCGGCATCCCTTTACTAATTAAAAGCCCCTAGCGGCATCCCTTTACTAATTAAAAGCCCCTAGCGGCATCCCTTTACTAATTAAAAGCCCCTAGCGGCATCCCTTTACTAATCAAGAGCCCCTAGCGGCCTCCCTTTACTAATCAAGAGCCCCTAGCGGCCTCCCTTTACTAATCAAGAGCCCCTAGCGGCCTCCCTTTACTAATCAAGAGCCCCTAGCGGCCTCCCTTTACTAATTAAAAGACCCTAGCGGCCTCCCTTTACTAATTAAAAGACCCTAGCGGCCTCCCTTTACTAATTAAAAGACCCTAGCGGCCTCCCTTTACTAATTAAAAGACCCTAGCGGCCTCCCTTTACTAATCAAGAGCCCCTAGCGGCCTCCCTTTACTAATCAAGAGCCCCTAGCGGCCTCCCTTTACTAATTAAAAGACCCTAGTGGCCTCCCTTTACTAATTAAAAGACCCTAGCGGCCTCCCTTTACTAATTAAAAGACCCTAGCGGCCTCCCTTTACTAATCAAGAGCCCCTAGCGGCCTCCCTTTACTAAATAAAAGGCCCCAGAGGCCCCCCTTTACTAATTAAAAGGCCCTAGAGGCCTCCCTTAACTAATACAAAAGCCCCAGCCAGTATATACACTCATGCAGCATGCATATACAGATTTATATATACACCCTTCTAAAAATATAAAAAGTACATACATTTGCTGGCAGTGTGCTGGCAACGTTGGGCCACAGATGAGAAAGACTTGGCGGCTGCGGATGGGATGGGCGGGCCTAACGTCCGTGGCCGGAACGGGTGCTGCGCGCCACGGATGAGAAGTGGCCGGCGGCTATAGGTGGAAAAGCGGAGTGGCCGGCGGCCTATGGGATTAGCGCGCCGACCTGCTGCGAATGAGAAGGACGGGCAGCAGCCCGGGATGGAGGGGGCGGCGGCTGCAGATGTATAGCATACCAGGCCGCAGAGGGAACGAGCGCGCAAGGCAGGAACAGGTGGGCCGGGCCGCGGAACGGAGGGGCCGGGCAGCCGCTGATGTGAAGGGCGGGCCCAGCCGAAGATCACATGGGTGGGCGGCTGCACATGTAAAGGACGGGCCCGGCCACAGATGACATGGGGAGGCCGGGCTGTCGCGGATGAAGAAGGCAGGTCTGGCGCGGCGCCCCCGGATTAGATGGGCGGGCGCCCATTCAGGCCCCCTGTTGTTACGCCTCTGGGAGCCGGCTAGGAGAGGTATGATGGGGGGGGAAGGCTCTCCTCCTGCAGTCACAGGCAGCCAGGACGTGTCGGCACATTGTACAGTGACACGTCCTAGCTGAAAATGCCGCCCTTCACAACCAGCAGGAGGCGTGCACAGGGGCTCCCCGCGGCACACTCAACCATGTGCCGCGGCACACGGGTTGAAAATCACTGCTCTAATTCACTGTTATTAACAAAAATACAACATTTCACAGATATAAGTCCAACCTGTCTCTATTAGTCCTGCTGTACACAATTTCAGTTGCCCCTAAATACGACCCTGTGACTTCTGACGTAGGGTTGGGTGGCCACCATCTTGGATTTCTGTGCAAGATCGTTCAGATGACATTTCTGCCTGTCTCTGCTGTGAGCCAATCACTGATTACTTCCTGCCAGGACAGAGTAGAGAGAGAGGTTGCAAACTACAAGCTACAAGGAGATAAGTGATCCAAATCTGCAGCGATGTCTTTAGACGCTGCCACAGTTTTCTACTGCTCCCGCGCAGAGACACCCGGGGACCCCAGGGAGGAGGGAGATGGGGTTCGTTACTGCTTCTTACCTCTCCGCTCCTCACACTGATTGAGCGCGATGCATAAAAATACAAAGACATTTCCCCATATAATAAAAAAAAATCCCCCGCTACACTACAAAAAACACCGCTATAGTCGCCACGTTTGCCCGGGGCTATACATATTATATATCAAAACAAAATAGGGAATTCATTAATAATGTTCATTTTGAGTGAATTTGAAAATTAAAAAAAAGTACTATAAATTACAAAAAAATCCCTTTTTTCCACTTTAACCCCAAATAAAAATGAAAAAAAATGTGTAACCCATTCCCCACGTCGGGTCAGAGTGCATCGACCGCCACGGGCAAAGTTGCCGGTGGCTTCAAAAAGATGGCGGCTCGTGGCATCATCAGGGAGCTGCGATCGGTCGCCATGACAGCCTCGGGTCTTCCGTCTCTTTCTGTCTCGTTTTAACCCAATCATTACAATGTGAGATTAATGAGGAATATCCCCATAGACAGGCGGTCCCCTACTTAAGAACACTCGACTTACATACAACCCCAAGTTACAAAAGGAGCTCTGGATGTTGGTAATTACTGTACTTTAGCCTTAGGCTACAATGAACAGCTATAACAGTCATCACATGTGTCTGTAATTTTTTGTTAATCCTGGTTCTTATGACAACCCAACATTTTTAAAATCCAATTGTCACAGAGGCCAAAAAAATTCGACTTACATACAAATTCGACTTAAGAACAAACCTACAGAACATATCTTGTACGTAACCCAGGCACTGCCTGTACTGCCACACTGTAGAATGGCAGTACATGATAGGATCAATCAGACAACCTAGGGTTAAAGTACCCTAGAGCGTTTGAAAAATATTAAAAATAAAAATTAGTAAAAAAATGGCGCTGAAAAGTCGAAAATGGCTCTTTTTTGCGATTTTGTAAAATATAAAAAATTCTATAAAAAGTGATTGAAAGGTCGTACAGTCCTAAAAATAGTAGTATTGAAAATGTCATCAAAAGTTGCACAAAATGACACCACCCACAGCTCCGTGCACCAAAGTATAAAAAACAGTTATTAGCGCCAGAAGTAGGCAAAATCAATTACATTTTTGTAAATGTATGAAAACATTATAAAACCTATACAAATATGTTATCTCCATGATCGCACTGTCCCAAAGAATAAAGCAGACCTGTCATTTGGGGCGCACAGTGAAAGCTGTAAAATCTATGGCCACAAGAAAACGCTGCAAATACGTTTTTTCTACATTTTCACTGCATTTGGATTTTTTCCTGCTTCCCAGTACACTGCATAGAATATTAAATAATGCCACTATGAAGTGCAATTCGAAAACAAGCCCTCTGTACATGGCAAAATAAAAAAGTTGTAGATTTTTAAAGGTGGGGAGTGAAAACCGGAAATGGCCGGCTCCTCCCATCCGTCCCTATCTCTCAGCATTGTAAGCGCCCGGAGATGGTGTTGGATGGGAGCTTCTGGCCGGCAGTAAGCTCCCTGTGCGCCCCTGTATACAAACCGGCGCACAGAGGAGACGCACCGCGGCGCGGGATATCTTCTTTGATATATGCAGCTGAGATGAATAAACTGGGAGAAGATTTCCACATTCACTAGAGACTGATGTGTCTAGGTTTGTTCTCTCTCTCCCGATTACGGGGCAGCCATGAAAGAGTTAAATTGAAAGTCACCCTGCAATGGGGGGTTTCAGCCTAAGATAAAAATATCTAATAATCCCCAAAATAGTAAATTCTGAAAATACAGAAAACCGATATTCGATTTGTAAGCCGCGTGACATCAAAATACATTTTCCAGACATTTCAAAAATGATGAAAATGTAAAGCAGACGTATGGGAAATGTTATTCTGCAACTTATTTAGGTGGTGAATCTATCGGCCTGAAAACGCAATGATTTAGAATTTTTGAAAATGGCAAATATTTCAAAAAATATATTTTTTTCCTTTTTTTAAATAAACACAAAACTTATCATCAAACATTTACCACTAAGGCCCCTTCCGCACTTGTGTTGCAGATCATGTCAGAGTCTGATCAGGGTTTGTCAGTGAAAAATTGACATTTTGCATCAGATTCAATCAGTTTTCAGTCAGTCAGTCAGTGCACTTGTGTGTGCCTCAGAGTGCGATGCGTTTTTGATGAGTCTCCATAGACTTGTATGGTGCGTTTTTCACACGTGTGACTTGTAAAAGTAGAGCATGCCGAGATTTAAACGTGCGTTAAAAACATGCAAGTCTGAAAAAGCCTATTGATTACAAACAATGGGTCAGAGTGCAATGCAAGTTCTGTGCGTCAAAAGCATCTGCAGAACACGCACGTGAAAAACGCAAGTGCGGAAGGGGCCTAAATGAAGAACTACATGTGGGGAAAAACCATCTCAGAATCGCTGTGATAAGTAACAGTGTTCAAAAGTTATAACCATAAAAAGCGACACAAGTCAGAATCCAAAAAATGGGACTGAGCCTTAAGCTGTAAAATGGCTGCGTCCTTAAGGGGTTAAAAGGAAATTGTGTCCCTTTTTCTCTTCATGAAATGTTGGGAAGTAAATCCCCATCACTCGTCCTAATCCTGCCCCGCCTACACTGATCACATGATCTATGACATCATCACAGGTCCTCCATCCACCACTTCTACCCTACAAGGGGCCCACCCCCTCAGTGACATCACACTCCCCGGGTCACACGACTAGTGCATACTGAGCAGGAGACGTGTGTGAGGTAGGGAGTGTTCTGCACTGAGGAGAGAAGAGGTAAGTGACCAGAGGGGGGACTACAACTCCCAGCATGCTCCAGGAGCACACACACTGTATGGAGGGACTACAACTCCCAGCATGCTCCAGGAGCTCACACACTATATGGAGGGACTACAACTCCCAGCATGCTCCAGGAGCACACACACTATATGGAGGGACTACAGCTCCCAGCATGCTCCAGGAGCACACACACTATATGGAGGGACTACAACTCCCAGCATACTCCAGGAGCACACACACTATATGGAGGGACTACAACTGCCAGCATGCTCCAGGAGCACACACACTATATGGGGGGACTACAACTCCCAGCATGCTCCAGGAGCACACACACTATATGGAGGGACTACAACTCCCAGCATGCTCCAGGAGCACACACACTGTATAGAGGGACTAAACCTCCCAGCATGCGCCAGGAGCACACACACTGTATGGAGGGACTACAACTCCCAGCATGCTCCAGGAGCTCACACACTATATGGAGGGACTACAACTCCCAGCATGCTCCAGGAGCACACACACTATATGGAGGGACTGCAACTCCCAGCATGCTCCAGAGGCACACACACTATATGGAGGGACTACAACTCCCAGCATGCTCCAGGAGCACACACTATATGGAGGGACTACAACTGCCAGCATGCTCCAGGAGCACACACACTATATGGAGGGACTACAACTCCCAGCATGCTCCAGGAGCACACACTGTATAGAGGGACTAAACCTCCCAGCATGCTCCAGAAGCACACACACTATATGGAGGGACTACATCTCCCAGCATGCTCCAGGAGCACACACACTATATGGAGGGACTACAACTGCCAGCATGCTCCAGGAGCACACACACTATATGGAGGGACTACAACTCCCAGCATGCTCCAGGAGCACACACTGTATAGAGGGACTAAACCTCCCAGCATGCTCCAGAAGCACACACACTATATGGAGGGACTACATCTCCCAGCATGCTCCAGGAGCACACACTATATGGAGGGACTACAACTCCCAGCATGCTCCAGGAGCACACACACTATATGGAGGGACTACAACTGCCAGCATGCTCCAGGAGCACACACACTATATGGAGGGACTACAACTGCCAGCATGCTCCAGGAGCACACACACTATATGGAGGGACTACAACTCCCAGCATGCTCCAGGAGCACACACACTGTATAGAGGGACTAAACCTCCCAGCATTCTCCAGGAGCACACACACTGTATGGAGGGACTACAACTCCCAGCATGCTCCAGGAGCTCACACACTATATGGAGGGACTACACCTCCCAGCATGCTCCAGGAGCACACACTGTATAGAGGGACTAAACCTCCCAGCATGCTCCAGGAGCTCACACACTATATGGAGGGACTACAACTCCCAGCATGCTCCAGGAGCACACACACTATATGGAGGGACTACAAATCCCAGCATGCTCCAGGAGCACACACACTATATGGAGGGACTACAACTCCCAGCATGCTCCAGGAGCACACGCACTATATGGAGGGACTACAACTCCCAGCATGCTCCAGGAGCTCACACACTATATGGAGGGACTACAACTCCCAGCATGCTCCAGGAGCACACACACTATATGGAGGGACTACAAATCCCAGCATGCTCCAGGAGCACACACACTATATGGAGGGACTACAAATCCCAGCATGCTCCAAGAGCTACAGAAGTACATCTCTCACATGTCCTTACTTTGAGTTTTGCAAACCTGCAACCTCCTCAAACTCCAGGTACCTCTAGGTGGGCTAAACCCCCACCCTGGGCACTTCGCCTGTCGTGGTTCTTACCGCTTGGACGGCCATCTGGGACATGGTGGACTTGATGAGGGGGACCACACAGCACGCAATAAGTGACAAGAGCAAAATCACAATCGCCAATATCACCCCCACTTACAGGAAACCCTTCCAATCCCCCAACTACAAAGTGAAGGACAAAGTGTCCACCCCAGAGTTTCTCTTGAGTTCCCTGGACAGTCCTTCAATCTTTTCACGAGCATGGGTAATGGATCCATAGGAGGCGATGTCATCTGGGATATATATGCGACAGGCCACTCCCACCATCTTACAGACTCCTCCCTTCTCAGCAAAGATCATGTCCAGAGTCATGCGGTTCTGGGAAGCATCTCTGATACAATCACAAATCTCTGTTGATTACATTAAAAACAGTTACCCAACCAACATCTTTACTCATAGCTCTCTGGGGAATAATGGACTCTAGACCTGCCCATATCTGATTGTGGGCCTTGTACTCATCTGGGACAGGCCTGACCTGACTCTCCTGTCCCCACAAATCCAGTACACATCAGACACTGCTAATACAGGGTTACCTGTGCTGTCAATGTTAAAGAAGGTCATTGTCTTGTTGCACCAACCGTAGGTAAAGTCTCCTACCTGGGGGCATCCTGGTCACCCCTATAGATACAGTGATAGTCATGGTTGGGGTGTAACTGAGCATACAGTCAGTCAGAAGAGACCAGCTAGCAAGAAGAATAAGTAAGCATGGAATAGAAAGCGTGGAATGCTGACTTCCCTCTAGCTTCACAGACGTGGCACTGGTCAGCAGGACTTGGAAAGGACCGTCATAGCGAGGCTCCAGACTCTCTCTCTGGTGTCTCTTTATCACCACGTAGTCTCCAGGCTTCAGGTTATGCGTCCTGAGGTCTCTGTCTGGATCTGAAAAGGGATCAGAAACACTTTTATGGACCTTTTCCAAGGTCTGGCCCAACTGTGCGGCATGTTCCACCTGGTTTCCTGCCGTCATCTCTAGGGTTTGTGGCAAGTAGGGGCCTAGTCTAGGTGCATAGCCAAAAAGTATCTCAAAACGGGACAATC